>NC_052360.1:77670589-77701701 GCF_009727055.1 Benincasa hispida | reverse complement strand
CTCATCCCTCAAAGTGTAAGGGAACAGAAATAACCTAATGTTCTCTGGAGTTACGCCAGGTAGGGAGAAATTGCCGCACATCTCCACGAAGCTGGTCAGGTGGGCATGCGGATCTTCACTTTACAGACCCCCAAACTGCCCTGCGTTCTGGATCATTTATAACATGACCAGCTTTATCTCAAAACAGGCATTCTCCTCAACAATTGACCTTGAGATTCCAGGCGAAAAATCGTACAGGTTGGGTGCCGCATAGTTTCGCATTGGGATATTGCGTTAGCTTCCAGGAATACGGGATCCTGGGCCGGTCGAACAACCCCTTGATTTACTTCTAGCACCGCATTATCGTTATTATTTGCCATGTTAGCTGCCTTTTTTTGTCGATTCTTATTCTAGCGTATCCTTGCGCAGAAGGTTCGCTCGATCTTAGGGTCAACTACAAATTCTGGTTCAGCACCAGAACTCATACACCGTCAGGCTGCTCTCCACGATAAACAGCTAGTACAATGAGATTTGTCCTGTAAAATACAAAAAAACCACTCAAAAAATAATCCATTGACCAGTTCCCCGGCAACGACGCCATAAACTTGTTAACGCATGATTTGTATGTATGATATTCAATGCTCATGATGATGCAATACTACTACTATTTATGCGTTAATTAGAGATGTTCAAGTAGTATGCCCTGTGTTGTCACAAGTTTCCTTACGATGGAACCAAGTGTAATTCCACCGCAAGTTTTTCGGTGTGATCCGAGGTCGAACACGGGGAAGTGGTGCCAATTATTGCGGTATGTTCATGGTATATGCGACCGGGTTTTTCAATTCTTTATAAAAGTGTGTACATAATGTAAATTACATTAAAATAAAGGAAAACGGTAAAAATGCGATAAAACATAAAAATGCGATAAACCTAAGCTAGATGTTACAAGATACCGGCTTTATGTGCAAGATAATAGGATTAAGGTTGGCTGTGAAGATTGTGCAAAGACGTGGGATACGACGACAAGTCTTGTGAACAGATTAGAAAGAGAAAGATAAGTATTACAAACAACGCAAGCTCTTAATTGAATTGAAGGCATAAATATTGTTCCGCTCTTCTGTTGGCGTACACCTCTCAGTGATCGGCCACGTTTCCCACATGTCTATGGTGAAACAGAGTTTAACGTAATGAACGCAAGGTTGCTTCCATGTCTGGAAGTACTACTCGCTTTAGTTAATGCACTCTTCTGACCTTCTCTCGATAGATCAAAATGACATCTTCACTTCTGCTCTCACAAGTGAAGATGTCGTCTAGCATGCTTTAGCTAAACATATTTTATAACTTTTAATACATATAAAGTTCTTGGTGATTTATATTGCTCATCAAGGGATTAAGAAAATATCATGGAGAAAGTGACTAATGGGTGAACGAAAATAGACAGAGAATGGTAAATGAAATCTATCGAAACGTTTAATATTTCTACTAAGTGTTTGATACATGATGTGTGAATGAATAAATAAAGAAAATATGGAATACAATGAAAGAGAGATAGAACAGATACAATCTGGTGCCAATGTCTTGGCACAGATTCGATGGAAATTTGCTTGCCGGATAGGATGGTTTCGATGGTAGGAAGTGCTTCCCTCTCAGGCTTGCTCCACCGGTAGCAGGGGTCTCTACACAGAGCTTCGATCGGGTATACAGCTGGTCGAATCTGAGATTTACCTCTCGGCATTATCTCTTTCTCTTCCTGGATTTCTTCTTTTCAGCACTCAACTCAGCCTTTTCTCTCTAAAATCTTACAGCACTTGGCCCAGTATCAAATAGCATAATTTTATCTAAATTCGCTAGGGTATTTATAAAAGCAGATCTTTTGACTCCGGCCTTGTGGTCCCCACTTTTGTTATGGAAATTCCGACGATTGAGGGATATTATTCCTTCTGTTATGCAATCAGACCGAAAAATCTGCACAACGGTTAGTTGTACACGTGTCTCAATCCTCCGCCTTTTCATTGCTCAGCTACATCTTTCGATCATGGGTTCGCATGAGGAGTTTGTTTTTATTACCACATGCGATCGAAGCATAACTCTGGACCGACTGTCGCATTGCGCCGTTACTTCGGTAATCGTCTCTTCATGGTTGATCGACGGGCGCAATGTGACAGAGATGCGTTGATTAGTTTCTCATGAGCCTTGAGCGCAAGTGGTGACTTGGTCTCCTGCAAAACAGAGTAAAGTTTGGCTTGTCCTCCATCTTTTTGGCGTTAGTGGGTGTAATTGCAAACATTTATAATTATTGTCATACTAGGTTAATTTTCATACAATTGGCGCATAATTACTAACTTTTGGCTGCAATATCTAGATAAGGTGGCATAAATAACTTGTATTTCTACAAGTTATCACAATGACGGCGCAATGCGATAGTCGATCCAGAGCTGTGTTTCAACTACATGCGGTAATAAAAACAACACCGCATGTGAATACATGATCGAAAGATGCAGCTGAGCAACGCAAAAGCGGAGGATTGAGACACGTGTACAGCTAACGGTTGTGTAAAATTGACGGTCTGATTGCATAAATGAAGGAATAATATCCCTCCATCTTCGAAATTACCATGACAATCAGGTGGGGACCACAAGGCCGGAGTTAATGACCTGCACCTATAAATACCCCATTGATTTCAGAGAAAAAGTATGCTATGAGATACGGGTTAAATGCTGCAAAACTGTTGAGAGAAAAGGCTGAGTTGAGTGCTTGAGTGAAGAAATCCAGGAAGAAGATGAGATAAGGCCGAGAGGTGAATCTATGATCTGCCAAACACCCGATTGAAAGCTCTATGCAAAGATCCCTGCTACCGGTGGAGCAAGCCTAAGAGGGAAGCTCTTCCTACCATCAAATCCATCCTATCTGGCAAGCAGATCTCCATTGAATTAGTGCCAAGGCATTGGCACTTGTTCGTATCTGTTCTATCTCTTTCATCTTTTTATTTCACTTTCTCATTCTCTTTTCATTCACACACCATGTATCAAACGCTTAATAGACGTATTAAATGTTTTGATAGCTTTCATTTACCATTTTCTGTCTATTTTCATTCTCCCGTCGATCACTTTCTTCATGATGTCTTCTTAATTCCCTGATAAGCAATATGAATTAACTAAGTATTTAATCTGTGTTAAAGATATAAAATGCGTTTAGCTAAGGCATGCTAGACGGCATCTTCACCTGTGAGAGCAGAAGTGAAGATGCCATTCTGATCTATCGAGAGAAGGTCAGGAGAATGCGTTAATTAAAGCAAGTAGTACTTCCAGACATGAAAGCAACCTTGCGTTCATTACGTTAGTCTCTGTTTCACCACAGACATGTGGGAGCGCAGCCGATCACTGAAAGGTGTACGCCAAGAGAAGAGCGGAATAGCATTTGTAGCTTCAACGCAATTGAGAACTTGCGTTGTTTATATTATTTTTCTTTCTCTTTCTATTCTGTTCATAAGACTTGCCACCGCATTCCATGTCTTTGCACAACTTTCACAGCCAACCTTGACCCCAGCATCTTGTATATGAAGCTTGTATCTTGTATCATCTAGCTTAGGTTTATTGTATTTCATTTTATTATCGCATCTTTACCGCTCTACTTTATTTTATTGCAATTTATATACTTGTACAAACACATTTTTAAAGATTGAAAACCGGGTCGCATATATCATGAACATACCACAATAACCTAAACCAGTCCCCGTGTCCGACCTTGGATCATACCGAGAAACTTGCAGTGGAATTACACTTGGTTCTATCGTAAGGAAACTTGTGATAGTGCATGGCATACTACGTGAATACCCATCATTAACGCATATCTAGCGGTAGTATCGCATCATTTCGAGCATAGAACATCATCAATCATACCTATCAAATACTGTGTTACAAGTTTATGGCGCCGTTGCCAGGGAACTGGTAACAGGGACATGAGCTTGTACCATCCATCCATTGTTGTAATGCTCAAAATCTTAGTCAACAAAGGTCCCCTTGGTAGCTCCATGGGTTCAAGTTGAGGATCAGTTCTTGGTGTTGATTTGAAATGTTCAAATTGACAAGAGGTAATTCGATTATATATGATATGATCGGTATGATGTATGAGATACATCTAGTGGATGATTAATGTAAATGAGATTTACATTAAGTACCATGGAATAGAAAAAGAGCTATGGTTTATATGTTTCATGAGATGAAATATTAAAACTATAGGTTATAAATATATTATGGTAAGTTAGTTATCATTTATATTTATAATAATATTAATTATTAGATAATTATCTATTTTTCTCTAATAACCAATTGAGTGGGAGGTTATTGATGGTTTCATGGTAACCTTGAGTTAAAGGGGAAAATGTTTTCTTAATTTTAGTAAGATTTGTAAAAGTTTTTTTTTTTAGATTTCCACTCTCGAATAATTCTCATGGAGATAGTTGTCAAGTAAATTAGATTTACTAAGCAACAGCTTGGAGTTAGCTAAACGATCGTGGAGTGTTCTTAGGCGATAGACACTCAGCTAAGCGATGAGCTAAATGATTGCATAGCTTTTGCTAGACAATCGCATAGCTTTTCCTAAACGATTGGGCATCGACCTATATGATACATTTTTCCATCTCCCACTTGCTCAATCATTTACATGATTGTGGTTCCTGTTGGGATTGGTGTCCTAATTCTCCCGGAGTCTCTTTTTTTGTAAAGATACACATTTTTTAATGAATAAAATAAGTATTATTTAATTCTGGCATTTACTCATATACAATAAACAAAGCTCCTTGGTTATCTTATGTGAACTTAAGCATGTATATGTGATATACAAGTGGATCGGGCCTTATGTGATAACCTAAATAGGTTTGTAGTATAAGGATTAAGGCGGGATACCTGATCCTGGTGACACTACGGATTTGACCCACTTTGTAGATGTTTGTAAGTGTTGTAAACTACTACAGATGGTTGATCCTAACCCTTCATGTGGAGACATACGAGTGGGGGTGTCCTATATAAAGAGTTTGTATAAAACCTGGACCACGAGATGATTAGACTCTGTATATAACGCCGTTGATACTAGAGACTTACATCTCACCTAAACGACCATAGGTGACACGACTTCAATCCTGAGTGTTTTGGGAACTTCTGCCTTTGAGGGCGGTCGTTTGATTAGTATGGATGGGAGTGGCCAGATTGCCAACCCAACATGCCTACCTTTTTGGGGACTTGTCTGATTTGGGAGCTGGGAACTCAATCCACAAGATGGAATTCACTTCTTTCCCGAAGCAAGGATAAGTAGAGAGATTACTCCCTTAAGGGCTGACTCTGGGGCTTAAACATAGTGGCCACAGCTTCTCTTTGGAAGAGAGGACTCGGTCATAGTAGGACTATGACTTATGTTCATTAAAGAGATTAGTGGTACTTAAGAAGACAGATGTAACTATAGGGGCATAACAGTTATTGGCCCACCTGTACTTACGAGCAATCTGTAAAGGATTGTCGTACTGCTCATTGGTTAAGATGGACACATAATATATCTGTGGTAAGGAGAATTCAGCTGTCGAACTTTAGTAGAGTTCCTGGTAGTTAACGGATGGTAGATCCTGTGACTAAAGAGTTTAGTCAGTTATTCATGTACCGTTGGAGCTTTGAGCTACAGGTCCATAAGGTCCCCTTGGTAGCTAAATGGATTCAGTTGAGGATCAGTTCTTGGTGT
Organism: Benincasa hispida; assembly: GCF_009727055.1. Lineage (NCBI taxonomy): Eukaryota > Viridiplantae > Streptophyta > Magnoliopsida > Cucurbitales > Cucurbitaceae > Benincasa > Benincasa hispida. The sequence continues at coordinate 77,695,995 of NC_052360.1, read as the reverse complement.
TGATTTGAAATGTTCAAATTGACAAAAGATATTTTAATTATATATGATATAATCGGTATGATGTATGAGATACATCTAGTGGAGGATTGATGTAAATGAGATTTACATTAAGTACCATGGAATAGAAAAAGAACTATGGTGTATATGTTTCATGAGATGAAATATTAAAACTATAGGTTATAAATATATTATGATAAGTTGGTTATCATTTATATTTATAATTAATATTAATTATTGGATAATTCATTCTTTTCTTTTAAATAACCATATGAGTGGGGTGGATATTGGATTCATGGTAAAACGTGAGTATAAAAGGAAAGTGGTTTTTCTATTTTGAAAATGAGTTTTTACAAAAGATTGAAAAAGTTTTTGAGATTTTTCTCTCGGCGAAAAAGGATCTCACGGTAGTCATCAAGTAAATACAGATTTACTAAACGATCGTGCAGTGGCGAGCTAAATGATCGTGCAGTATTTACTAAACGATCGCATAGTTTGCTAGACGATCGCTTGCCCAAAGTAAACAATCGTGTAGAGTCTATAGGCGACAGACCGAACTAAGCCGATGAGCTAAACGATCGCATAGCTTTTGCTAGACGATCGCTTAGCTTTATCTAAACAATTGGGCATCAACTTATACGATAGGTCTCCGCCATCTCCCACTTGCCCAGTCGAGTACACGATCGGTGTTTCCTCCTTCATCTGCCTCATACTTAGTCCGAACGGAGCCCACCCTCTCGATTCTCACATCGAGAATACCAAGGTAGCCTTATTGGTGGTGTCAAACTCAACTTGACACCGTTGAGGTTTTCTAGAGGCCGTCTGTGCTGTTACTAAGAAGTTCGTGACCGAGGCAATTGTTGAGGACGATTTCCTTCAGTTTCTCCCATTTTCTGCCTCAAACCAAGTCCACATAGAGCCCACCCTCTGGATTCTCAAACCAAGAATACCAAGGTAACCTTATTGGTGGTGTCATACTTAACTCGACACTATCGAGGTTCTGTGGAAGCTGTTTGGGGTGTTCGTGACCTTGGAATCGCTTAGTTCGAGTGCGCAATGTTCGTGCAGTGTTATGGTCGTGTTGGACAAATGTTTGTGTGTTGTTTTGTTGTTGTGATCGAGCGTTCGTGATCAATGAGCTTGAAGATGAGTCTACAAAAGTGTGTGGATTCTTGTCCTAGATCTTTTGTATAGCATGCTGTAATTTCTGTATTTCACATAACCGCATGTTTCTGTTTCTGATTGTAATTGTAAAGTTTATATACGAATGAAATTTGGAAAGATCCTTCCGCTGTTCATGGAAATCCTCGTGTTCGATTTCCTTCAATTGGTATCAGAGTCAAGTTATTCTGATATTCTAAATTTCAATTCTTTTTTTAATTTCTTTACAGTTGTGGTGGGTTTTCTGTATTTGTGTTTAATTGTTAAATGCTTTTGTGGATGGCGTTGATAGATATTTTGGGTTTAATTGCCTTTGGTTAAAGCTTTTTTCAATTACAAAGTGTTAATTTGTAAGGGCCCTTATGTTTTTGGGCATAATTAACATGCAATCGAGTCTTTAATTCAAAGAGTTTGAGTTAGTCAAGTCGTTGGTGATGAAGTTTCGACACATGGAGATGCAATTCTCAGCGAGGAAGAAGACCTAGAGTTAGTCATATCATGTAGCCTAAGGTAAACGATCATTGAGATTTATCTAAGCGATCATGTAGATTTTTCTATATGATCGTGTAGTATTTACTAAACGATCGTTTAGCTAATGCTAAACGATGGGGTAAATCATTTACTCTATCGCGTAGCGTTGGTTGCCTGATCGCATAGATGCTGGAGGTCGATGACGTAGTGGGAGCATTTGATGTTCATCGTTTAGTAAAAGGCACGCGTTAGATGATCGTGTAGTTAGCTTGTTTCATCGCTTAGTTACTACCTATACGATCGTGCATTATACGATACGAAGGCGCTCGCTAAGTGATCGTTTAGGCAATGGTGCTTTGCCGCATCGTAGTCATTTAGATGATCGCATAAGGTTGGCGTTGTGCGGAGCCTGTCTCTTATACACATCTAGATGTGTATAAGAGACAGGGCTTATGTTGTGTGGAGTGCGCTAGGCGATCGCGTATCTCGGGCTTCATCGCTTAGTAAAAGGTACACGATCATTGCTAAATGATTGTTTAGCTCTAAGAGCGTTGGTAAACGATAGAGCGAAGTGTTTGTTCTTTCGTGTAAACGATTGCAGGGAGTTTAGTACACAATGGTTGGAGACGCATTGCTTCGCACGGGCGGTTCAAAACCTGGTTCGCCTGTTTGAACCAGAGACTCCTTATTCTTGTAATAGTTAGCTTTATTTTTGTGGATTTGAGGCAATTTTACCCGGTTCATCAACATTTGTTTATTATACATGTGATGTATGGTGTTTATATGGAAAAGTGTTTGACATATAGTTTAAAAACCCACCTTAGGTTGTGCAATTATTCATTCATTAAGTATTATAAATATTATAATATTGCATGAAGAAATTACATGAAAGCATGCACATGCATCATGAAATAAAAGAGTTATATTTTGCATGCAGTGAGCATTATCATGCATCATCCTTTTTTTATAAGTGTTATAGTCTAAGGGTGAATGGAAGCATGTTGTGCTTGTTTCGTTGTTGTTTTTATATAAGCGTTATATAAAAGAAGTAGCAATTAATGAACAATACATTGAGCATGACACTTAGGCTGTTTATCATCATTATGAATGCCTTGCATGTTTTAACTTTGCATTATGGTTTTGATTGTTTCTGTTTATAAGTGTTATAAAGGAAATTAGAACTAAAATCAAAGAAAGAGTTGCATGCGGACTTAGGGTGAACTCAAGTTGCTTAAAACCTAACGTAGGTTAATGTGTTTTTCTTTTCAACTAGTATTTTTTTTAGTGCTTTTAATATGACCGATTTCATACAGTGGAAAGAATCGTGTAAAACATATTTTGTTGCAAATGACCTCGAATTTGTCATGATTGAGGAGTGTCCTCAAGTCCCGACCCTTGATGCACTGCGAAGTGTTCGTAATGCATATGAGGTGTGGATGAAGGCTAATTTATTGGCTCGACTTCACATTTTGGCTCACATACCTGATGTTTTGGCCACAAGGGTTGAGCACATGGTCATTGCACGCAAGATCATGGACTCGTTGCAAGATTCGTTTGAACGTCAGTTCTTACTTATCGAGCACAAAGAGATGGATGACGAAACCAGTAATGTCAGTTGTTCTGACACTGATCCCACCACTCTCCAAAAGAGGAGGAAAGACAGTAAATATGATTTATTGGTCTTGGAAATGAGATGTGTTTGGTACAGAATGATGATTCTACCTGGATCTTAGATTTGGGTGTTACCGATCATGTCAGTTTCTCTTATCAAGGATTCAGTTCCTGGCAAATGTTGCCACAGGGAGAGATGACTCTTAGAGTCAGCACTAGTGAGATTGTTTCAGTTGTTGCTGTAGGCAGGTTGATGTTATTTATTGACAAGAAACATTACCTATTACTAGATAATGTTTTTGTAGTTTCTCATATTAAGAGGAACTTTATCTCGGTTTCTTGTCTCATTGAACAAGGGTATATTGTTACTTTTTCTGAGAATAAAGTGTTTATTTTAAAGAATGGCATGGAGATTGGTTATGGTTCAATGGAAAGTAACTTATTATACTAAGATCGTTAGTCATAAAAGCCTTATTTCACACTGAAATGTTCAGTACGACAACAACAGCTAAAAAACCAAAGGTTTCTCCTAAGGAAAACGCCTATCTTTGGTGAAAAGTTAGAGCGCGGATTGATAAGTTGGTGAAAAGTGGACTTCTAAAGAGTTTAGAAGAAAACTCCTTGTCGGTGTGTGAATCATGCCTTAAAGGCAAAATGACCAAACGACCTTTTATTGGAAAAGGTTACAGAGCCAAGGAGGCCTTGGAGCTTATACATTCAGGTCCGATGAATGTTAGAGCGCGGGGTGGGTATGAATATTTCATCTCTTTCATAGATGATTATTCAAGATTCAGGTATCTCTACCTAATGCAACGTAAGTCTAAAGCCTTTGACAAGTTCATGGTGTATAAGGCTAAAGTCGAAAACTTGTTAGGTAAGAAGATAAAAACACTACGATCTGATCGTGGTGAAGAGTATATAGACCTCCAATTCCAGAACTATATGATAGAAAATGGGATTGCATCCCAACTCTCGGCCCTAGTACACCTCGGCAGAATGGTGTATCTAAAAGGAGAAACAGAACCTTGTTGGACATGGTTCGATCTATGATAAGTTATGTCATCTTCCAAACTCATTTTGGGGTTTTACAGTGGAGACTACATGCTATATCCTGAATAACGTTCCCTCAAAAAGTGTTTCTGAAACATCTTTTAAGTTGTGGAGAGGTCGTAAAGGTAGTTTACACCACTTCCGAATTTAAGGTTGTCCAGCACATGTGCTAGTGACTAACCCGAAGAAGTTGGAACCGTGTTTGAAGGTTTGCCTCTTTGTAGGCTACCCCAAGGAAATGAGAGGTGGATACTTCTATGATCCAAGTAAAAACAAAGTGTTTGTTTCTACAAATGCTATCTTCTTGGAAGAAGACCACATGAGGGATCATAAGCCACGAAGTAAGCTTGTTTTGCGTGAGATTTCTAGTGAGACCGAGACTGTTGAGGGTTCAACAAGAGTTGTTGAATAGATTGATGCATTTTTAAATGCGATGAAATAATGGTGTAGAATGCGATGGTGAAATATGCGTTGTGCATGCAAGTTTTCTCAGCAATACCCAAGTATAAATCCTACTGAGTTGCCTGGTAAGCCCGAGGTCGAAAACAGGGACTAAGGAAACAGAATGCGATGGTGATTTTTCATTACTTTGCGGTGACAAATAAATCAATGTGTTGGATGGTTTGTTGTTTTAAAGTATAAAGTTTATGTGGTAGAATTCAGAAAAGAGCTAATAATGCAAAAGATACAATGAGTATGCGGAGGAATGGGTTGAGAAGGTCTTTAGCTAGCGTTCCTGAGATTGCATTCAAGTTATGCGATCATGCTACACACATGCGATGGCAATTCATTTTCCAATGCAAATGCGATGGCTCCTAGTTTGAGGACGCATGCGATGTATGCAATGATGTCTATAAAGCTTATTCCTAAGTCTCTACTTCTTGCCTATGCGATGATGAATGATGCACACATGTACAAGGTGACCACATACAATTATATCCTATCTCTAGAGTGCATATGATGCGTTAATAGCAAACAGAACTTATTCCCAAGCTTCTATCTCTTGATTATGTGGTTCTAATCTGAATCTCCCGAGCCTAGATTCTAATCTGACTTTTCCAAGCCTAGATTCTATCCTTAGACTACCCTCCCGAGTATCTCTAAAGGACGAGTGACGCATACATAATACAAGATGATCGCATAAAGTGAAGATCCCTAGTTATGCTAGCTAAGTGCTTCTCAACCCATTCGTCAGTTTTAGCTACTCATGCGTACTATAAAGAGAGTGGACAGTAAGATGCAATTTCCATTTTATAAATAAGTCCAGAATACAAAATGACAATGGAAAAATAAAAGTAGAGAGCCTCGTAGCAATATCTTGCTTCTCAAGGCTTTTACACTGAGTTATCTCTATTCTGCCCAAAAGATGTTCTTGCTTTAGCAAGAGTTGGCCTTCTCTCTATTTCTGACGCTTCCCGACACTCTTTCGGGTTAACCAGGACGATCTCTTGGTGTATTCTCCCTTCACTCGCTTCCACCTTCTGAGTAAAAGAAAACTAAGAACAAGGCTGACTATCTTCTATATCGTGAACTCTCTGAACTGGGTGAACTCCTTCAACGAAGGTGACCTTTCGTATTATAAAGCTTCAGGGTGAAGAACTTTTTCTCTCGAATGATTGCACTGATGGGATGTCATTAATTCTCTGTCTGATGCGCCGAATATTTGTCACCGAAAAGTTAAGTGTACTTGCTACAATATGTCGTTAACGGCTTATCAACTTAATTCGGAATCGACCGTCATCAGCTTTTTGTCCCATCGTGATTTATTAAGCTTTCACCTTGATGCGCCAGCTTTATGTGGCCACCTTCTTGAGCAGATTTTCGTGAACGCATATGATCGCATAGCCTAGTGGCCGCAATCTCTTATGCGCTCGGACGCTAATTTCCTTGGATCGCAATTTTGCCTTGCGTCAACGCATTTTCCTGCATAAAATACATAAGTTAGTTGTTTTAATGTGATGGACGCATGCGATTGCAATGTTGTAAACTTAATGCTTTTGGACGCAATATTATATATTTTTACTGTCGCAATCCTGCATTGTTTTATATCTTTGTGCTATAATAACATGCATTTCTACCTGTTATCACACCCCCAAATTTAAAACAATGCTTGTCTTCAAGCATAAACTAAAGATTTTCTTTAGAAAGTCGACCGCCTTCTTCTTTCCTAGATTTCTCAAGGTTGCCTTATTCAAATCCTTGTACCAAAATCTCCTTAATTCTTATCCAGGTCTCTTCTTAAAATATTTCTAAAATTTAGGGACTGTAAGTTTAACCTTCAAAAAGACTTTACTAGTTTCCGGGGCATCGCATGATTTATTCCATAAAAGAAAAAAAAAACTTTTTCAACTGGGGTATTTTCAAATGATTTTTATCCTTGCATATTATAGACATCTATTTTTTCTATGACCTTGCGCTAATCCGAGTGCCTAGCCTTCGTTTCGGCTTGCCCCTACGTGTGTCATGCAGACATCCAACTACAAGCAAGGCACTCTTTCTCAGTCTAAACTCATGCCCACTTGGCAGCGGAGTTATGATCATTTTATTTATGCATTGATCACGATTCCTACCTTCGTTTTGGCTTGCCCCCACGGGTGTCATGCGGACATCCAACTACGAGTAGGATCCGATCGCAACGTTATGATTTTTTTTTCTTGAATGCCTAAAAATAGCAAGGTTGAAAAGGAATATCGCACCACCAAATTTAACTGCAGCAATGTCCTCATTGTTTAAAGATTGAAAGAAGTCATGTGATGCTCTTAGAAAATTATGTAAATGTCGGTTTGAAAGAAAGTTGGTGGACCACTAACTTCTAGAAATATTTCATGAGTTGACTATCCTAAAATTAAGTTTACTCTAGTATATACGAAAAAAATAGAGGCTTGTGTTTCATCATTGAAATCATAATTGGCAAAGAGAAATAATGCGGTGACTTACTAAATTAATCAATGTGTAATGATTGCGCCAACTAAAGAGGATGCGATGATAAAATTGTCAAAGTTCAAATGATATGCGATAGAGCAACATTTGGAATAAACAAAGTCAAGGAAAGATACAACCCCCAAATTTGCTCTGTCGCCCACATTATTTGTGAACGCATTCTACTTTGTGGCGAACTGCTCTCTTCGATTGCGGTGGCGGAATAAAGTAATTGCGTCTTTCATGTAGCTCGTCTGCAATCATTCACAATAATCGTTACAAAGAAAATATTGAGAGGGTCAAATAAAAGAGTTAGCAAAAAAAAAATTTGATATAAAGACAAATAAACGATAATCGATATAAAAGAAGAGTAGTGAGAGTTCATTAATCAATAGTAAGAAAAGGATACTCCAAAAGACTTGCGCCCCTGATGATTTTTCTGACGCATGACAATGTAGGGGCCGCCCGATTTTTCTTCATTCAGGATTTCTCAGGTCTACAAAGGTCTTTTCCCGATGAAAATCACCTCCGCAATATATCTTGACTCTTTTCCCGTTAACCTTGAATGCGCGGGTCCCTTCCTCATTATTCAGTTCGACCGCACCATGCGGGAATACTTCTTTGATTATAAAGGGTTCGGACCATCATGACTTAATTTGCCGGGAAAGAACCGTAGCCACGAATTGAAAAGTAAGACCTTCTGTCTGACATGGAGTTTCTTCTCGCATAGCTGTATGTCATGCCATCGTTTTGTGCGCTCTTTGTAAATTTTGGCATTCTCATAAGCTTGCATTCTCCATTCATCAAGCTCGACCAACTGAAGTTTCCTTGCTTCCCTTGCCGCCTTCAAGTCGAAATTAAGTTTTTTCACCGTCCACATTGCTTCATGCTCCAACTCAAGCGGTAGATGACATGCCTTTCCGAACACTAGTGCATACGGGGACATGCCTCTAGGTGTCTTATAGGCGGTCCTGTATGCCCACAGGGCATCGTCCAGCTTCATTGCCCAATCTTTTCGTGAAGGTTTTACCACCTTCTCTAATATTAGCTTCATTTCTCGATTGGATGCTTCAGCTTCACCATTTGTCTGTGGGTGGTATGCATTGGCCACTTTATGAAGGATATTATATTTGAGAAGCAACTTGTTAACGATGTGATTAACAAAGTGGGAGCCTTCATCACTTATTATGGCACGTGGAGTGCCAAAACAAGTGAAGATATTTTTCTTCAAGAACTTGGAGACTGTTGTTGCATCTTGCGGTGCATGATACCGCTTCCACCCATTTAGAAACGTAGTCGATGGCTAACAAAATGTATTTATGACCATTCGATGGTGGAAATGGTCCCATGAAGTCTATACCCCAGACGACGAACAATTCCAATTCTAAGATGATGTTCATGGGCATCACATGCTTCCATGAAATGTTTCCCGTGCGTTGGTACCGGTCATATTTCATCGCATAGTCTCTTGCGTCCTTAAATAATGTTGGCCAATAATACCCACTTTGTAACACTTTTGCTGCTGTGTGTTGGCCTCCAAAGTGTCCTCCGTATGGCAAGTCATGACATTGTGATAATATGCATTGGTGAGCAGCCACGAGTACGCATAGGTGCAAAATCTGGTATGATCCCCTCTTATAGAGATTTGGCTCATCCCAATAATATGATTTGCATTCATGTCTAAGCCGCCTCATTTGGTGGGCTGAATAGTCTTCAGGAAATTGTTCGCACACCAGAAAATTGACCACGTCTGCATACCATGGTAATTCTTCAATTTTCAATAGTTGCTCGTCTGGGAAAGTGACGTTCACCTCTGACTGGTTGCGGTCAACTTCTGGATTTTCTAATCTGGATAAATGGTCTGCAACCTGGTTCTCCATCCCCTTGCGATCAATGATTTCCATATCAAATTCCTGGAGGAGGAGAACCCATCTAATCAATCTCGGCTTCGCATCTTTCTTTGTCATCAAATATTTTATCGTCGAGTGGTCAGTGTGAATGAGTACTTTAGTTCCCAGCAAATAAGCTCTGAATTTTTCCAACGCAAATATCACCGCAAGCAATTCCTTTTCTATGGTGGTGTAATTTGTTTGAGCAGGATTCAAGGATTTACTCGCATATAAGATGGGGTGTAGCATTGTTTTCTTCTTTTACGCCAGCACTGCTCCCATCGCATAATCGCTTGCATCACACATTAATTCAAAGGGCTATGTCCAGTCTAGTGCGATCAACACAAGTGCGGTTGTTAATGCGTTCTTCAGTATCATGAATGCGTTGCGGTATTGATCATCAAAGTCAAACTTTCTTTCTACCTCCAACAACGCACTCAGTGGTCATGCAATCTTTGAAAAGTCTTTTACAAAACGTCTATAAAAGCCAGCATGTCCTAAGAAACTCCTGACAGCCTTCACATTCGCTGGAGGTGGAAGTTTTTCAATCGCCTCAATCTTTTCCTTATCCACCTCCAGCCCATCCTTGGAGACCTTGTGTCCAATCACAATACCTTTTTTCACCATGAAGTGGCATTTCTCCCAATTAAGCACGAGGTTCGTCTCTTAACATATTTTCAATATCTTCTCCAAGTTGTTGAGACAGACTTCGTATGTGTGCCCATACACCAAGAAGTCGTCCATGACAATTTCTACCGAATCTTCAAGATATTCATAAAAGATGGCCATCATGCACCTCTGGAAAGTGCTCAGCGCATTGGAAAGCCCGAACGGCATGCGTCGAAATGCAAACGTTCCATACGGGCAGGTGAATGTGGTTTTCTCTTGATCTTCAGGAGCAATCATGATTTGGTTATAGCAGGCATATTAATCAAGAAGCAGTAGAAGTCATTTCCAGCTAGGCAGTCTAGCATCTGGTCGATAAAAGGCAATGGGAAATTATTCTTCTTTGTCGTCGCATTTAGTTTGCTGTAGCCATGCAAATCCGCCACCCCGTGACGGTTCTCATTGGTATAGTTCGTTATTGGCATTAGGGACTACCGTCATCCCTCATTTCTTTGACATGCATTACACGGGGCTGACCCACGTGCTGTCGACTATTGGATAGATAATTCCCACGTCTAACCACTTGATTATCTCCTTCTTTACGACCTTCTTCATCACAAGGTTGAGTCTGCGTTGATGTTCGATCGATCCTTTATGATTATCCTCAAGACGAATCCTATGCATGCAGTATGTGGGGTTGATTCCTCTAATGTCTGCGAGCGTCCAGCCAATTGCTTTTACATACTTTCTCAGGATGCTTTGCATCGCATTTTCTTGATCTTCATTAAGTGTAGAGAAAATTATTACAGGTAGCTTTTCATTCTGCCCCAGAAACGCATACTTTAGGTGGTTAGGAAGGGTCTTCAGCTCTATTGTTGGTGGTTGTTCCAAAGATGGTTTTATTGTTTTTCTTCCTTCACTCGTTATCGGCTTGTCTTCTTTGGATGCGATCATCTCTTCTTCTTTGGTTGTTTTTCTGTGATCGCATTACAGGTTACTATGGATGCGGTCGCATCCTCATCTTCATTTTCATCTTCAAACTTTTCTTCTTTATTCATACTTGGTTCATTGTCGGACTCGTTGAGGTCTTCTTCTTTAGGATATTTCATGGCTCAAATAATGTCAAACTTGAGCTTCTGTCCATTCACGCTCAGTGTGATCTCCCCTTTGTACACATCAATCTGAGTGCGACCAGTAGATAAAAATGGTCACCCCAGGATGATGGGTACATCCTTGTTTGCTTCGTAGTCCAGGATGATGAAGTCTGCCGGTAATATAAGTTTGTCGATCGTAAATAGAACATCCTTCACCTTCCCTTTTGGATGCACAAGGGATCTATCAGCTAACTGGAGAGTCACCGTCGTGGGCGCCAGCTGCCCCACATTCAGCTGCTTGAAAATTGACAGTGGCATTAAGTTGATGCTGGCCCCAAGATCGCAAAGCGCATGACCGATGTATAACCCTCCAATAGAGCAGGGTATGGTGAAACTTCCAGGGTCGTGCATTTTCGGTGGAATTATGGATTTTGAACTTTGCGTCAGTGCCACCGTTGCAAACTTACCAGTGCTTCTCTTCTTCGTCACCATATCCTTCAGAAACTTCGCATACGTGGGCATCTGTTCAATCGCCTCAGTGAAAGGAATGTTAATATGCAACTGTTTCAGCATATCCATGAAGTGTTGATACTGTACCTCATCATTTTTCTTCTTTTTGAGTCTCTAGAGGAATGGTGGCAGCTGTATTCTCGCGGTCCCCTGTTCTTTCGGCTTCGAGGTGGACGCAATCTCTTGTTCCATCGCCTATTTTTCTTCTGTTTCCCCTCAAGTCAACGCAATCTCTGGTTCCATCACCTATTTTTCTTCTATTTCCCCTCAAGTCGACGTAATCTTCGGTTCCATCGCAATTGGAGCAGTCCGGCTAGGCTTCTTCTTCTCCCCTGCCACAGTCTCTCCGCTCCACAACGTCACAACTTGACATTGCTCTTTTCCCATACCCCCTGGGTTGCGCAGAAGTTCCGTTGAACTCGGCAAGTCCCATCTGAATTTCCAGATTGTGGATAGACGTCACTTGATTTTGAAGCATTGTTTCATTCTTTTAACTATATTGCTTTAACAAACTCTCCAAGGATGAAGATTGCGGCCCCTATGAACTGCTGGCTTGGTTTTTCGTTTGACCATTTGTTCGCGGGAAAAATCTTGGTGGCCCTTCTTTTTGCGCCACTGATTGAAAATTTGTTGTTAATTTTTTCACGTGAAGTTAAGGTGGTTTCTCCACCCAGGGTTGTACGTGTTAAAAAACGGATTATTCTTCACAAAATAGACTGACTATGGGTTTCTCGGGCATTCCTCCATTGGATGGCCTTCACCAAAAGTAGCACAACTTGCGGCCGTCTAGTTGATTGTGTTAACTTGCCCACTATGCGTTCCTGGGCTACTGATTGCGATTCCTTGTATCAAATTCATCATTGCAGTCATTTGGTTTTGAAGGGATGCGATGGCCCCGTTATTTGCGTCACTATCCTTAATTCTTAATCTTTGATCACTTTCTCTCTAGTCTTCATGATTTTTAGAAATGCAATCAAGTATATTCTTGGCCTCATCGTAAGTTTTATCCAGCAGACCTCCAGCTGTTGCCGCGTTGGTAGTCGTCTACGATGCAGGGTTTAATCCGTGGTAGAAAATTTCCATCTGTAAACAATCTGGTAAGCCGTTATGCGGGCAATCTCTTACCAGCCTCTTAGGAATAAGCTCTATGGACACTTTGTGTTCAACACATGCGTCCTAGAATTAGAAGCACCGAATTTCCATTGGAAAATGACTTGCCATGTATGGTTGTAGGATGATTGCATGGATTGTGTGGACTAGGGTTGCCCTTGCGATCACTCTTAAGTTTTTCAATGAAAATATCTCCACATTTTATCTATTTTCCCACACATTTATTTTCATATCAAGGTTGTCGCATCTCTACCTTTCATGCATATTCTCATTGCGTTGTCTGATAGATAGGAGTAGGAGTAGGATTAGCATAGCAACATCCCCTTCATTCTTTTATTGATACCGCCACATGCACATCACCGCAAACATATAGTTACAAGTCCCTGTGTTCAACCTCGGATTACCCGAGAAACTTGCGTTCATGTTATACTTGGCATGAACGCAAGAAAACTTGTGGCAAGACGCATGGTCATCGCATACATTTGTTAATGCAATTTTCATTCCAACGCATGACCATCGACGTATGACTATCAAGGCATATCTTAGGAACATGCATCGCATAATGCATCCAAGGGAAGCTGGTTTTCGAGTAAAATCGACTTCCAATTTTCGCACATCAAGTTTTTAGTGTCGTTGCCGGGGACTTGGCAGCTAAATGTTTGTTAAGTTTTGTGTCTCTACGAGCAAACATTTTATCTTGGGTGTATTGCAGCTTATGCGACCAGGTTGCAAACAATATTGAAGTGTAGGCGATGCGCTGAAAGTCAGTATTGACCCCAAGGTGAGGAGGGAAATCAGTCGGCAAATAGAGCGAAGGCATTCTAAGCTCATGGTGGGCCCACATGCGCCCAACATATTTCCGAAATTCCAATGGTCAGGCAATTTGACCGCAAGCAGTTGAGAGCCATCTCCGCAATGGAAGGACTCCTTGCGGTGACAACAACCTTATTTTTCCAAGGACGTCTTCTACCTATCTTTACTCTGCTTTCTTACGTAAGGTATTTTATATTTTATCTTCTTGTTATTGGATATATGTTACTTCCTTGGTTTTTGGTATGCTTTGCTCTTTATAGTGCAACAATAAGGCTCCCGGTTCGTAGTCAATGGAAAATTCTTTCACCCTTCAACGCAAGCTTTCAATCGCATGGATTCAACGCATGAGCGGCAATGCATTGTTTGTCCTAAGGTCTTTTTCTGTTATCTTATATCCTTATTCCTTTTGAAATTCTTTCTTTTTCTCGATGCATTGTTTTGCGATGTTTCTATGATTGTATCGTATAATTCACACAGTTTCTGAACTAATCAACGCAAAGGCATTCTATACTTTTATTAGCTTCTTTCAAATTTTAAAGTTTAATTTTATTTTGCGCAAACCTGTGTTAAAACATTTATCGCATTCTTGTAATTTGTTTAGCTTTGCGTGTAAACGTTGTCAACCTCTCTAAGGTTTGGGGGGCACAGTCTCCGAAATTGTGTTTCATTATACTGCAATCATTTCAAAAAAAAGGTGAAGTGAGATTGGAATTAAACTGAACCTCCCTATCAACGCAATGGGGAATATCCATGTTGATAAGGTAACTGTGAAATGGGTTGCTCGGAGCTTGGAGTCTGCATGACACACGTGGGGGCAAGCCAAAATGAAGGCAGTCACCAGGAATCAGCGTATTATGCACAACTCTTTTTCCGGCGCAAGCCAAAAAAATGGAGACAAAGAATTGAGTGTTAATATGGAACGCAACCGAAGTTTGGATCCCGCATGGACACACGTAAGGGTCAACCAAAACGAAGGGCGTAAATAGGTTCAACGCCGCATTGAAATAAGCAATCGTAAAGTTTTGAAATATTTTTTTTTTATAAATGCAATCTCAAAGCCTAAACACAAAATTGTCGAAATTAATACAAATGTGTTTTCAATGGCATTTTCTCTATTCACTTCGACCTCTTCCATCTCTTGCTTATCATCTTTACTTTCATTGCAACACTTAGTGAGATTGCTGAGTATTGCATATTTTAGTCATGTTGGATTAGGAATATGAAGCATGTAGCAACCCACCGAGAGGTGTGCATTGTGCGAGTATGTGAGTAATCTTAGTTTGCTTAGTTTAAAGCTGCTGCAACGCTTGTCCATGGGCTAACGCATGCTTGTCTATGAGTGAAGTCAACAATAATCCAACTTGCCCGAGAGGTAAATGGTTGGACGCATTAAGCAAGGTATGCATTGTTTACTAGGGATAGTAACAATCTTAGATCAGTAAAGTTTATGCGATTGTCTTGTATTATGTATGCTTCATTCGTCCGTTAGGGATACTCGGGAGGGTAGTCTAAGGACAGGATCTAGGCTTGGGAAGTTTAGGTCAGAATCTAGGCTTGGGAGAGCCAGATTAAAACTCATAACACAAGAGATAGGTGCTTAGGAATGAGCACTATTTGTTATTAACGCATCGCATGCATCCTAGAGATAGGATACGATTGAATGCGGTCACGTTGCTTTCATGCATTTTGCATCATCGCATAGAACAAGAGTAGAGACTTAGAAATAAGCTTTATGGACACTTTGCGTTCAACACATGCATCCTAGAATTAGGAGCATCACATTTCCATTGGAAAATGACTTGCCGTGTATGGTTGTAGCATGATTGCATGGATTGCGCCGACTAGGGTTGCCCTTGCAATCACTCTTAAGTTTTGCAATGAAAACATCTCCGCATTTTATCTATTTTCCCACACATTTATTTTCATGTCAAGGTTGTCGCATCTCTACCTTTCATGCATATTCTCATTGCGTTGTCTAATAGATAGAAGTAGGAGTAGGATTAACATAGCAACATCCCCTTCATTCTTTTATTTATACCGCCGCATTCACATCACCGCAAACATATAGTTACAAGTCCCTATGTTCGACCTCGGATTACCCGAGAAACTTGCGTTCATGTTATACTTGGCGTGAACGCAAAAAAACTTGTGGCAGGACATATGGTCATCGCATACATTCGTTAACGCAATTTTCATTCCAATGCATGACTATCATTGCATATCTTAGGAACATGCATTGCATAATGCATCCAAGGGAAGTTGCTTGTCGAGTAAAATTGACTTCCAATTTTCGCGCATCAGTGACGCATACATAATACAAGATGATCGCATAAAGTGAAGATCCCTGGTTATGCTAGCTAAGTGCTTCTCAACCCATTCGTCAGTTTTAGCTACTCATGCGTACTGTAAAGACAGTGAACAGATATAAAGATGTAATTTCCATTTTATAAATAAGTTCAGAATACAAAATGACAATGGAAGAATAAAGGTAGAGAGTCTCGTAGCAATATCTTGCTTCCCAATGCTTTTACACTGAATTGTCTCTATTCTGCCCAAAAGATGTTCTTACTTCCGCAAGAGTTGGCCCTCTCTCTGTTTTCGATGCTTCCCGGCACTCTTCCGAGTTAAACAGAACAATCTCTCAACGTATTCTCCCTTCACTCGCTTCCACCTTCTGAGTAAAAGAAAACTAAGAACAAGGCTGACTATCTTCTATATGGTGAACTCTTTGAACTGGGCGAACTTCTTCAACGAAGGTGACCTTTGGTATTCATAAAGCTTCAGGGTGAAGAACTTTTTCTCTCGAATGATTGCACTGATGGGATGTCATTAATTCTCTATCTGATGTGTTGAATATTTGTCATCGAAATGTTGAGTGTACTTGCTACAGTATGTTGTTAACGGCTTGTCAACTTAATTCGAAATCGACAGTCATCAGATTTTTGTCCCATCGTGATTTATTATGCTTTCACCTTGATACGTCGGCTTTATGCAGCCACCTTCTTGAGCAAATTTTCGCGAACGCATATGATCACATAGCCTTCCGGTCGCAATCTCTTATGCGCTCGGATGCTAATTTCCTTGGATCGCCATTTCGCCTTGCGTCAACGCATTTTCCTTCATAAAATACATAAGTTAGCTGTTTTAATGTGATGGACGCAAGCGATAACAATGTTGTAAACTTAATGCTTTTGGATGCAATATTATATATTTTGACCGTCGCAATCCTGCATTGTTTTATATCTTTGCATTGTAAGAACGTGCATTTCTGCCCGTTATCATAGGTTGATAGATCAACAAGAGTTGTTGAGGTTGGAACATCTAGTCAACCAGCTCAAGAGTTGAGACTGCCTCAATGTAGTGGGAGGGCTATGAAACCACCAGATCGCTATATTGGTTTGACTGACGCCCAAATCTTCATTTCAAATGATGGGGTTGAGGATCCATTGTCTCTTAAGAAAGCGATAGAGGATGTTGACAAAGATGAATGGGTTAAAGCCATAAACCAGGAAATGGAGTCTATGTACTTTAATAACATCTGGGAGCTTGTTGATCCACCTGATCTGGTAAGACCTATTGGGTGTAAGTGGATCTATAAGCGAAAGAGAGGTGTAGATGGAAAGGTGCAAACCTTTAAGGCTCGATTCGTGGCAAAAGGTTATACCTAGGTTGAGAAAGTTGACATGAGGAAACTTTCTCACCTGTTTTTATGCTTGAGTCTATCCGGATACTTCTGTCCATAACCACATTTTATGATTATGAAATATGGAAAATGGATGTCAAGACTGCCTTTCTTAATGGTTATCTTGATGAAACCATCTATATGACTCAACTAGAGGGGTTCATAGTTCCAGATCAAGAGCAAAAAGTTTGCAAGCTTAATAGGTCCATTTATGGGCTAAAACAAGTGTCTCGATCATGGAACATTAGATTTGACACTACGGTTAAGTCGTTTTGCTTTGATCAGAATGTTAATGAGCCTTGTGTCTACAAGAACATCATCAACAGCTCAATAGTTTTCCCGGTACTGTATGTGGATGATATCTTACTCATTGGGAATAATGTAGGGTATTTGATTGACATTAAGAATGTTGGGTTTTATGTCCTAAAACTCATGGTATATAACAATGGAACTTATTCTGATAATTCAATAAAGGTGTTATTGAATAAATCTATTGCTTGAATAGAAATCCAATAAATCTAAAAGTCCCTTGATTATTGGATGAATACTTGAACTTTATGTGGAGACATAAAGGTGGATCAGGTTCGAGTAAATAGTTAAATGATCTATAGTACATGGATAAGGTTGGGTACCTTATTCTAATAACACTATTGGATACGGCCTGCTATGTAGTTGTTACAAGGAGTTGTAAAGTGCTACAAATGAAGTGATCCTAATGTGTTCATGTTGGACATGAGAAGTGGGGGTGTCCTTGTGCAAAAGAGTTTGTACAAGATCAGACCACAAATGAGTCACTCTTACTTTATAACGTTGTTTACTGTTTAAGATTGACTATTTCAAAGCGATGACGTAGGTAACTTGACCTTAATCCTAAGCTAAATATTGAATCCTGTTATCTGGGATTGCCCTATATATTGCATAGGTGAGGTTGGTGATGACATGCAGAAATGCACGTCATCTTAGGCCTTTTATTTAGAATTATGAGGGGTATTAAGCAAAATATGCGACGTTATGTTAGGAATCATGAGAAAATGATGCGGCCATCAGCATTTAAAAAAAAATCTCAGCTAACCCATATTATGCGTTATATGCATTTCCAATTGTCTTATCTTTTAAGCTAACGGAGAATGCAGGAGGTGCATACGCGAAAGTCGGGCTATCGCAAAGATGATCGCATGCAGAGAATTTCTCCATCACAAAGGCGAATGCATACGTTCGACGCACGTCGTTAGCAGCAGAGAATCAGAAAAGGACCATCACGCCACGAATGTCAAAATCAGAGCAGGTCTATTAATGTTGTCGACGATCAAGCTCTATAAATAGAAGCCGCTGAGCAGAATTTCATTTTATCCAAGCCGTTAAGTAGAAAAGAACCATCACGCCACGCGTGAGAGGAAAGCTTGAGAGTTCTTCATCTCCTTCATCCATTCCGAGTGACGACCAGAGCCTTCGCTGGAGTTAGAGCTCAAGAGAGTCTGCCCCACCACCCATCCATGGCACCACCGGCAGCCTTGACACACATCTGCAAGAAGCAAGACATTTCTTTCAGCTGGTTCTTTCATTTTCTCTTCTTTTCTTATATTGTATTGTATTACATTTTGGCTTAAGGAATTAATACATTTTGTGAACAATGCATTTCTATAATTTCCTTCGACTCCATCTCCATCTTCATTACTTAGCATCCTTAACTTTCATTGCATCACTTAGTGAGATTGCTAGAGTATCGCATACTTAGTCATGCAGCATAGGAATATGAAGCATGTAGCAAACCACTAGGAGGTGTGCATTGCATGAATGTTGTGAGAAAACCTTATTTGCTTAGTGTGAAGTTGTAGCAACGCCTGTCTATAGGTAGACGCAATGCTTTTCTATGAGTAAAATCAATAGCAACTAACTGCATGGGAGGGTAAGTGGTTGGTCGCATTAAGCAATGTAAGCAAATGTTCACTAGGAATAGGAATAATCTTATGTCAATCAGGCTTTTGCTATTACCTTGTCTTATACATGCATCGAACAAACCTTTAGAGCTACTCGGGAGAGAGTCTAAAGAAAGAACCTAAGACTTGAGAGAGTTAGGTTAGAATGGAGGCTCAGAAGAGCTAGATTAAGATCGCATAGGCAAGAATGGAGACTTAGGAATAAGTTCCATTTGCTATTACAAATAACGTGCATTTGCGACGGCCGTGTATGGCATGAACGCATTAGTTTGCATTGGCTAAGGTTGCCCTTGCGGTCAAGCTTAGGGTTGCGATGAAGACATCCTTACATTTTATCTATTTTCCACGCATTTTACTACACGTCAACAGTTGCCAGGTCTCTATCTCTCATTCATATTCCCACTGCTTTGTCTGTTAGTTAGAAGTAGGAGTAGTTTATAGCTTATACCTCCCCATCATTCTTTTATTCAATCTTCACAAGCACATCACCGCATACACTTAGCTACAAGTCCCTAAGTTCGACCTCGGATCACTCGAGAAACTTGCGTTTGCGTTATACTTGGCGTGAGTGTAAAGCTATAAAAATTAATTCCTTGTTATGCATGCACTGTGATGATAGATAATGTGCTACAAGCTCATGTCCCCGGCAACGACGCCATAAACTTGTAACGATGGAGATGGAATGTTATGCTGTGTTATCGTTTACGCACATTACTAATAAAAGAATGAATCATACAAGCTCATGTCCCTGGCAACGGCGCCATAAACTTGTAACCAATGAAAATTATGTCTTTAAGTCTTTTATCTTTAAGCATGTGGACAAATATGAATATGAATGAATGAGCAAGTATATGCGTTAAAGATACTTTATGCGATACTACTTCTAAATATATGCGTTGTTAATGAAATGCTTGTAGTATGCGATAGAGTAATGCGTGTCACAAGTTTCCTTGTGCTGAAACCAAGTATAATTCCAACGCAAGTTTCTCAGAATCAGGGATTGTTTTCGTTAATGTGTTACTTTTATGATACATGCGATCGATTTAACAATGAATAAAGAATTTGGTTTATACAGGAATATAAATTGCGATGAAATAAAATTTGCGTTGATAAAATAAAGTTGCGTTACTAAAATAAAATTTCATTAAGAAGTAAAATCCTAAACTAAAATGATACAAGATACAAGATACATGATACATGATATTGAGGTCGAGACTGACTGTGAAGTTATACAAAGGATCGTGGTATGCGATGGCAAGTCTTTATGGATGAATCAGAAATAGAAAGAGTAATTAATAAAAATATCACAAGTTTGTAAATTGCGTTAAAGATGCAACTAAGGTTCCGCTTCCCCTTGGCGTACACCTCTCGGTGATGGCCGCGTTCCTATATCTCTATAGTGAAACAGGGATGAACGTGATGAACGCAAGGTTGCTTCCATCTCTAGGAGTACTTCTCGCTTTAATTAACGCATTCTTCCAACCTTCTCTCGATAGGCAGAATAACATCTTCACTTCTGCTCTCATAGGTGAAGATGTCGTCGAGCATGCTTTAGCTAAACTTAATTATTTCCTTAACACAAATTAATTTACTTGCTTAATTCTTGCTAATTACCCAGGGAATTAGGAAAACATCATGGAGAAAATGGATTATGGATGAATGGAAATAGACAGAGAGATGATAATGGTAATGACCATAACATTTAATACTAAGATTAAGCGTTCGATACATGGTGTGAATGAAAGATTAAAAAGATGAATACAAGTGATGAAATAGAGATTAGAAACAAATACAGAACGAGTGTCAACGTCTTGACACAGATCCTGAACGGAGATTATGCTTGCTGGCTTGTGAAAGTGGTGGAGAGGAAAGCTTCCCTCTCAGGCTTGCTTTCCCGGTAGAAGTGACCTTCGTACAGCGCTTCAACTACGGGGATTGGAAGGATTCTTTGCTTAGAGACTCACTTCTCGACCTTGTCTCCTGGTTCTTCCCGAATCTACTCTGGACATTCGCTTCAGACCAGTCTCTCTCTCAGAAATCAATATATGCACGTCTCTATGTATTCGAGTATATCTTTCAGTGAATTTGCATAAGTTGTTTATAGGTGAAGCTTGACTCTTTAAATGTGTGGTCCCCACTATATGGTTATGGTAGTTCCTGAAATGGCAGAGTGAATAATCCTTCTGTTATGCAATCAACCTGTCAGAAATGCACAACTGAAAGTTGTACACTTGTCAGAATCCTCCGCAAATGCGTTGCTCTTTACATCTTCGATCGATCGCCACATGCGATGTTATTTTTTATTAACACATGCGGTTGAAATTGCGTTGATCGCTAAAGCTCTTGATCGATTGTCTCATGCACCGTCATTGCGTTGATAATCTCTTCATTCTCGATTGATGGACGCAATGCGACGAGATGCGTTGTTTATTTTACTTTTGAGCCATGAACGCATGTAGTGACTGATTTCCTGCAAAACTGAAACTGAAACATTCTATTCTACCATCGTAATGGTGTTAGTGGGTGTATTGATGACATTTTATAATTTTCGCATTTCTTAGCCAATTTCTATACTATCGACGCAACTTTTCTTTCTTTTAGCTGCAATATTTAAATAAAATAGTATAAATAACTTGTATTTCTACAAGTTATCAGTGAGCACAAGAAAACTTGTGACAAGAATGCATGGTCATCGCATGTAAGAATAATGCATATTTTTATTGCAACGCATGGCCACCGACGCATGATAGAAAGCGCATACCTTAAGACATGCATCGCATATTGCGTTCACTGTAATTTTAGTCATCAAGTTTTTTACAGCTAATTTCACACCACCAGTTGGCTCAGCAACACCGGCTCAATATGACTGCCATTTCAGGGGTGAGACTGGATAGATAGCTGGGGACATAAGATGCAAGAGGGAATTCACTCCTACCCCCTTTAGGGATAGTAGAGAGGTTGTTCCCTTAAGTGCTGATTCTGGGGCTTGAACAAGGGATCCCGCCCTCTCATTTGGCATGAGAGGGACTCAATTTTGTGTTTGGATCACAAAACAATTTTTCATTAGAGGATCAGTGGGGATTTAAGGAACAAGAGGTAATTTTGGGGTAAAATGGAGATTTGACCCAACCGTTATTATGAAAATCTGTGAAGGGTTAACTTACTAATCATGGTTATATCGAGTGGACATAATTTTAGGATTGTATCAAATGCAGCGGAAGAACAAGGATCATCTAAGCATTCAAATTCACTAATTTTGGCATAATATAAAGCATGCTTCTGCAGAAAAATGGGTTTCAAGACATAGCTCTTGAAGAACTTCTTCAAAGCTCCATCTTCAGCTGCAATCTTCTCCATATCTTGTTGTAGACCACCTCAAGATCTTCCCCACTATTCTCTTAGTGCTCTAGATTGAGTTGTGGGACTCAAAACAAGCTTGAATCAAGGGATAAAGGAGAAAAGCTCACTGTTGTAACAAGGTTGAAGAACCTTTCTTCAAACCAGTTTTTCTCTCAAAAACCTTTTGATTGCATGCCCGATTTTCACTCCAATATTCTCATTATATTGCAGATCAACATGCAAAGAGAAGAGTTGCATGTGTTACAACTCATGCTTGGAGAAGACAAGGCCAAATGGTTGCTTCATGAGTGAGCTAGTTAAGTGATGGATAATGGAAAATTCTATTTTTCCATTTAAATGTGTTTTTTTGTTTTCTTTTTCAAATTTATCTAAAAATAAAAATTGTGATTTAATAAATCTATTTGATTTTAAAAATGAAAAATTAATTAATAAATAAAATTAATTATTAAATAAAACATAATTAATTTAATATCAAATATTAAATTAATTTTAACACATATCCATCTTTATATATTTAAATCATATTTAAATATATAAATTCTCCTATACCGTTTAATTCTAAAATTAAACATAATTATATATCATATAATTACTAATTTCCTTAGTTCTAATTTGAACGTTTCAAATTAACTCATCACGCTATTCTAGAGCTAGTCCGTTACGAGCAAGTAGGGGGACCTCGCGGACCTATAGATCATGGGCTCCAACGATTTGAGATTAATTGACTAAACTCATTAGACTAAATTAATCTCCATTTGTTAACTAATGGGTCATTCCACTAAAGTCCATAGTTGCATTCCCCTCACTGTAGATATATTATGTCCACATGATTTGACCGTAATCAGCAAGTCGACCCTTCACAGGTTGTTCATAATAACGGCTAGGTCAAATATCTGTTTTACCCCCGAGATTACGTCTTATTCCTCAAGACCCTACTGATCCTCTAATGAACAATTGGTTTGTAATCCAATCACAAAACCAAACTCTCTCAGCCTAGTGAGAGGGTGGGCCCCTTATTCAAGACTTGGATTCAGTACTTGAGAGAACAACCTTTCTTTTATCCCTAAATTGGGTAGGCGTGAACTCTGTCTTGCACCCTATGTCCCAACTAGTCTTACCCCTGAAATGGGAGTTTTATTGAGCCGACGCTGTTAAGCCAACCCTTAACTATGCAAATCTAAGGGCAATCCCGAATAAACAGGAGTTCATAGTTAACTCAGAATTAAGATCGAGTTACCTAGGTCATCTAGGTGAAACAGTCAGTCTTAAACAGTAAACAACGTTATAAAGTAAGAGTGACTTATTTCTTGGTCCGGATCTTATGCAAACTCATTGCATAGGACGCCCCCACTCCTCATGCCATAACATATACGAATTAGAATCACATCGTATGTAACACTTTACAACTCTTTGTAACAACTATAGAGTAAGCCGCATCCAATGGTGTTACCAGAATAAGGTACCCAACCTCATTGATGTACCATAGATCATTTTGACTATTTACTCGAATCCGATCCACTCTTATGTCTCCACATAAAATTCAAGTACTCATACAATAGTCATGGGTCTTAGTTTATTGGATTTAAACTTTCATAAAATTTATAAGATCAATAACAAGTATATTGATAATAGAAAATGTTTATCATTTTACAAACTATGAGTTTTTAGGATATAAAATCCAACAATAATATATCTACAATGAGGGGAGTTCAACTATGGGCTTTAGTGGAGTGACCTATTAGTTGACGAATGGGGGTTAGATCGGTCTAATGAGTTTAACCGATTAATCTCAGATCATTGGAGCCCATGAGGTCCCCCTACTAGCTCGGAAATGGATTAGCTCTAGAGTAGCGTGATAAGTTAATTTGAAACGTTCAAATTAGAATCAAACGGAATTGGAGAAAATATATTTAAATATGATTTAAATATATTAAGATGAATTTGTGTAAAAATTAATTTAATATTGGATATTAAATTAATTAGAATTNGTGTAAAAATTAATTTAATATTGGATATTAAATTAATTAGAATTATTTAAATTGTTTAAATAACTATTTATTATTTTATTAGAAAATTAATTTATAAAATTAATAAATTTTTATTTTAGAAATAAAATATGATTTTAAAATCAAAATAGATTTTGGAAATTGTAAAATCACACAAACTTGAAAAAATGGGTTTTTCATCTTCAACTAGCTTACAAGGAACCCACCTTCTCCTTTGGTTTACTCCAAGCATGAGTTGCATTCCATGCAGCACATGTTCTTGCATGATAGTCTACAATATATTGAAGAGATTAGAGTGAAGAAAGAAGGATGAACTGATTGAATTTTTGTTGAAAAAATCAGATGAAGAAGGTGTTCTTCAATGGGTTGGTTCAGTAAGCTTTCTCCATATTCCCTTTGATTCCAACTTATTTTGAGTCCCACAACTCAATCTAGAGCACCAAGAAGATATTAGAGAAGATCTTGTGGTGGTCTACACAAGGATTTGGAGGATTTTGTAGCTGAAAATGGAGATTTCGTTGGTTCGGCCAAGGTATGTTCATGAAACCTATTGTACTCTGTTTTTAGCATGTTTCTTTTCAATCAAAATTAATGAATTAGAATGCTTATGGATCCTGATTTCTTCTACTGGATGCTGATGTTGATCCAACAAAGAAATGGCTAGCTACCCAGTTCCAAATGAAAATTTTGGGTGAGGCACAGTATGTTTTAGGGATCCAGATCATTCGAGATCGTAAGAAAAAATGGTTAGCCCTGTCTCAGGCATCATACATCAATCAAAAGTTGATCAGGTACAGGATGCAGGATTCCAAGAAGGGTTTCTTACCCTTCAGGCATGGAATCATTTTGTCTAAGGATCAATGTCCTAAGACACCTCAAGAGGTTGAGGATATGAGACGGATTCCCTTTGCTTCAGCTGTAGGAAACTTAATGTATGCAATGTTGCGTACCAG
This sequence comes from Benincasa hispida, assembly GCF_009727055.1. NCBI lineage: Eukaryota > Viridiplantae > Streptophyta > Magnoliopsida > Cucurbitales > Cucurbitaceae > Benincasa > Benincasa hispida. The sequence continues at coordinate 77,670,826 of NC_052360.1, read as the reverse complement.
ACCCGACTTTTGCTATACAATAGGGATTGTCAGTCGATATCAGTTCAATCCAGGATTTGATCACTAGACGGCGGTCAAGACGATCCTTAAGTATCTTTGGAGAACGAGGGACTACATGCTCATGTATGGAGATAAGGATCTGATCCTTACAGAATACATGGACTCTGACTTTCAGCGATAGATATTCTCGCAAATAGACATCGAGGTCAGTTTTTCACTATGAATGGAGGAGTTGCA
>NC_052360.1:77661553-77667704 GCF_009727055.1 Benincasa hispida | reverse complement strand
CCAGATTGCCAACTTAACATGCCTACCTTTTTGGGGACTTGTCTGATTTGGGAGTTGGGAACTCAATTACATAAGATGGAATTCACTCCTTCCTCGAAGTAGGGGTAAGTAGATAGATTGCTCCCTTAAGGGCTAATTTCGGGGCTTGAACATAGTGGCCACAACTTCTCTTTGGAAGAGAGGACTCAGTCATAGTAGGACGATGACTTATGTTCATTAGAGGATTCAATGGTACTTAAGGAGTTAGATGTAACTATAGGGGCATAACGGTTATTGGTCGAGTTGTACTTGCAAGCGATTTGTGAAAGGTTGTCACACTATTGATTGGTTAAAATGGACACATAATATATCTATAGTAAGGAGAGTTCAGCTGTCGGTCTTTAGTAGAGTGTCTGGCAGTTAACGGATGGTGGACCCCATGACTAAAGAGTTTAATCAGTTATTCACGTACTGTTGGAGCTTCGAACTATAGGTCCAAAAGGTCCCCTTGGTAGCTCAATGGTTTCAAGTTGAGAATCAGTTCTTAGTGTTGATTTGAAATGTTCAAATTGACAAGAGGTAATTTGATTATATATGATATGATCGATATGATGTATGAGATACATCTAGTGAAGGATTAATGTAAATGAGATTTACATTAAGTACTATGGAATAGAAAAAGAGCTATGGTTTATATATTTCATGAGATGAAATATTAAAACTATAGGTTATAAATATATTAAGGTAAGTTAGTTATCATTTATATTTATAATAATATTAATAATTGGATAATTATCTCTTTTTCTCTAATAACCAATTGAGTGGGAGGTTATTGGTGGTTTCATGGTAACCGTGAGATAAAAGGAAAAATATTTTCCTAATTTTAGTAAGATTTGAAAAGTTTTTTTTTTAAGATTTCCACTCTCGAAAAATTCTCGCGGAGATAGTTGTCAAGTAAATTAGATTTACTAAGCGACATCTTGGAGTTAGCTAAACGATCGTGGAGTATTCTTAGGCGATAAACACTCAGCTAAGCGATGAGCTAAACGATTGCATAGCTTTTGCTAGACAATCGCATAGCTTTTCCTAAACGATTGGGCATTGACCTATACGATTGGTTGTTCCATCTCCCACTTGCTCAATCGTTTATAAGATTGTGGTTCCTTCCATTTTCTTCCTCAAACCAAGTCTACACAGAGTCCACTCTTTGGATTCTCACACCTAGAATATCAAGGTAACCTTTTTGGTGGTGTCATACTTAACTCGACACAGTTGAGGTTCTGTGGAGGTTGTTCGGGGTGTTCGTGACCTTGGTGATCGCTTAGTTCGAGTGTGCAGTGTTCGTGCAATGTAGTGGTCATGTTGGATGAACATTCGTGTGTTGTTTTGTTGTTGTGATCGAGCGTTCGTGATCAAGGAGCTTGAAGATGAGTCTACAAAAGTATGTTTATTCTTGTTCTTGGTCTTTTGTATAGCATGCTGAAATTTCTGTATTTCGCATAACTGCATGTTTCCATTTGTGATTGTAATTGTAAAGTACATATACGAATGAAATTTGGAAATATCCTTCCGCTACTCATGGAAATCCTCGTGTTTGATTTCCTTCAATTGGTATCAGAGACAAGTTGTTCTGATATTCCAAATTTCAATTTTTCTTTGAATTTCTTTATAGTCATGGTGGGTTTTCTGCATTTGTGTTAAATTGTTAAATGCTTTTGTGGATGGCGTTGAAGGATATTTTGGGTTTAATTTCCTTTAGTTAAAGCTTTCTTCAATAAGTGTTAATTTGTAAAGGCCCCTGTGTTTTTGGGCATAATTAACATGCAATCGATTCTGTAATTCAAAGAGTTTGAGTTAATCGAGTCGTTCGTGATGAAGTTTCGAAGCATGGAGATGCAGTTCTCAACGAGGAAGAAGACCAAGAGTTGGTCGTATCATGTAGCCTAAGGTAAATGATCGTTGGGATTGATCTAAGCGATCGTGTAGAATTTTCTATACGATCGTGTAGTATTTACTAAACGATTGTTTAGCTAATTTTAAACGATGGGGTAAATTGTTTACTCTATCGCGTAACGTTGTTTGCCCAATCGCGTAGATGCTGGAGGTAGACGATCGTAGTGGGAGCATTTGATGCTCATCATTTAGTAAAAGGCGCACATTAAATGATCATGTAGTTAGCTTGCTTCATCGCTTAGTTACTACCTACACGATCGTGCAGTATACAATGCGAAGGCAATCACTATGTGATCGTTTAGGCGATGGTGCTTTGTCGCATCATAGTCGTCTAGACGATTGCGTAAGGCTGGCGTTGTGCGGAGCGCGCTAGGTGATCGCGTACCTCGGGCTTCATCGCTTAGTAAATGGTACACGATCATTTAGTTCTGGGAGCGTTAGTAAATGATAGAGTGAAGTGTTTGTTCTTTCGTGTAGACGATCGTAGGGAGTTTGGTACACAATGGTTGGACTGTCTCTTATACACATCTAGATGTGTATAAGAGACAGGTATAGGTCGATGCCCAATCGTTTAGTAAAAGCTATGCGATCGTTTAGCTCATCATCTAGCTGAGTGTCTATCGTGTAAGAACACTCCACGATCGTTTAGCTCTGGGAGCGTTAGTAAATGATAGAGTGAAGTGTTTGTTCTTTCGTGTAGACGATCGTAGGGAGTTTGGTACACAATGGTTGGAGATGCGTTGCTTCGCCCAGGCGATTTAAGACCCGGTTCGCTTGTTTGAACCAGAGACTCCTTGTTCTTGTAATAGTTAGCTTTATTTTTGTGGATTTGAGACAATTTTACTCGGTTCATCAACATTTATTTATTATACAGGTGATGTATGGTGTTTATATGGCAAAGTGTTTGACATATAGTTTAAAAACCCACCTTAGGTTGTGCAATTGTTCATGTATCAAGTATTATAAATGTTATAATATTGCATGAAGAAATTACATGAAAGCATGCACATGCATCGTGAAATATAAGAGTTATATTTTGCATGCAGTGAGCATTATCATGCATCATCCTTTTGTTATAAGTGTTATAGTCTAAGGGTGAATGCAAGCATGTTGTGCTTGTTTCGTTGCTGTTTTTGTATAAGCGTTATATAAAAGAAGTAGCAATGAATGAACAATGTATTTAGCATGGCACTTAGGTTGTTTATCGTCGTTATGAATGCCTTGCATGTCTTAACTTTGCATTGTGGTTTTGGTTGTTTCCGTTTATAAGTGTTATAAAGGAAATTAGAACTAAAATCGATAAGAAAGAGTTGCATGCGGACTTAGGGTGAACTCAAGTTTTTTTAAAAGGGTTTTAACATTGGATTGAGATAGACCTAAGTTCAAATGGTTCTAAAGAGTTTAGTTGTAACGACCCGACCCCCTAGGACTTAGGTTAGGTCGTTACTAAAATAAATGCATGCATAGAATTTAAAACGACACCCAGTTATGTTGAAATAAATGTTAATTAAACAAGAGAAGTTCAAAAGACATTTATTAAATGAAATTGTTAAAAACAATAATAGGGTACCCATAATTCGTAAAGACTATTAAAGATTTTAAAGGGAATAATCCTTAATAATCATAGTTAAAACAATAAAACCAAATTAGGGAAAATAAGGACTCTAAATGTCATTGATGCAGAAGCGTAAAACTAGTCCCAGTGGCACGATCACAATTCCACTGAGCCATCGTCGGTGGCATCTACCCTTAGCCTGAAAATCAACATAGGAAAAATGAGCAATGAAATAACTCAGTAAGTAACCCACCATGGGGTCAGGCTAGGCATCTATGTCCTCTAGATACCCACCTATGGCACATAAACAAATGGAACAAACGAGAGACTGAGTCCTATCCTATTGTAGTTAAGTATGCCCACAAAACTGGTGAACCCCAAAGGGAACACAAACTGGTGAATCCCGAAGGAAACACAAAACTAGTGAATCCCAAAGGAAATACAAACTGGTGAATCCCGAAGGAAACAAAAACTGGTGAGCATCTACCTAATCAATGAGGATATTCACACAGTCTCAACGTTTTAAGAATCAACATTGTACAATTCTAGAACATACATGAAAATCCTTGATACTATGGCTCCATCACATACACATAATTATTAACAACATATCATACTACATTCATGTATACCTTACATCATAATTCCACAACATGCAAGTATGCCTCAACACCAGCAGATCAGATATCAACATATGAAACCACATACCATCACATACTAACGATCGAGTACCTAGGTGTATCTTTAAACAAAATAGAACTCGTGCCAGAACATACTTGATTCAGGTCATACTATCAGTCAACATGCTAATATTTACTATAACTTACACTTATCACGTGAGCATACAAATAAAAAACATGGCCCGTGGGCAGTTCCAATGGTAATATTACTTACCTTAATCGAAATTCCACAGATAAACTCCGACAACCAAACAATGACCGCGATTTGAAGAAACGACCCTACCATACGAATACAACCATAAAATTTCAGTCCAATAATAATTGCGACACCTCATATTCGAAAACACAATACCCCAAAAGCTTACCCAAGGAACTTGATTGACAACCACTCCAAAATCTCCTTCCAACAGATTTTAACTCCCAATGGAGGACAGCTTGGAACCTTAAAGGTACAAGGGTTAAGTCAACTTAATTCAGTAATCAAAACGTGCCCACAAACCAACAATAAGGACCATAATTCTTACCAAAAATCTTGTCGAACGATCTCGAACCCGCTGGACAGCCACTCCAACAGTTTTCTAAATTCAAATCTAAAGCCAAAAATAATTCGAATAAGTTAACCTTCATTCCAAACTTAATGGGCCCAAACTTCTACCCAAAACTTAAAAAAAAGGACCTACCTAAAACTGCCAGATCCGGGGAAACCCAAAGATGATGGCGGTGGCGGACGACGAACAGAGGGCGGCAGCAGGGCGGCAGACACACAGATCCGGTGGCTAGGCTCAGACCTGGGCGAAAACGACATGCTGGGGCTGGACAATGGTGCGATCGACGGCAAGAGGCGCGGTGGTCGGCATGAGGGAGAAGGCGTGAGGGGGGTCCTTTTTATTTAAACAAAAATGCTAATATTAATAATAATGATAATAAAAGGAAAATAGTATAACTCTAATTAAATCCTTTCCTTAACCCACTTTATACTATTTAATTCCTTTCCTTTTTCCAAAAATAATTAACTCCTGCCATAACTTCTCAAATTGAATAATTTTGGAATAATTTCCACGACAACACTTAAATCCTCGCACTTATACTTTAAATTCAAAATTCCAAACATGCTCTTTCAACTAAGGACAATTACTGAAAAAGGAAAAGTTTTACATTATTAATAAATAAGGTGTGGGATGTTACATTCTTCCCCCCTTAAAGAACTTTCGTCCTCGAAAATTCATCCTTGAAAAAGCTCCGGATACTGGGCCTTCATCTCATCCTCTCGCTCCCTGGTGGCTTCCCTGAACTGGTGGTTCTGCCACAGAACTTTCACAAAAGCAATTTCCCGACGGCCCAATGTCTTTACTTCTCTGGCAAGAATCTCTATGGGCTTCTCCTCGTAGCTCAAGTTATCATTCGACTGTAAGGGCTCGTAGTCAACTACATGGGATGGGTTTACCACATACTTCCTTAGCATCGAAACATGGAAGACATTATGAACTTAAGACAATGCTGGGGGCAAGGCCAAACGGTAAACTACAGGAACTCGAAAGGTCCAATGAATCTTGGACTCAACTTTTCTTTCCTGCCAAACCTCATAATACCTTTCATGGGTGCCACCTTTAAGAACACTTGAGCATCCCAGCTTCCGGAAAACTCTATGGCACAGGCACGCAACATGTCTTCCAGTATCTGATTCAATCTTTTTGTCTGGCCATCAGTCTGAGGAGTTCCTTCAACTTTACCGAGGCCATCCTGTACGGAGCCCTCGAAATAGGGGTTGTGCCCTGGCTCCAATTCAATGGCAAATCTATCTTCCGCTGCGGGGCAATCCGAAAAGGTCTTCTGGAAACACATCTAGAAATCCCTCACTACTGGCTCCGAAGTCAAGGTAACTTTATTCTCCCTGATGTCTACCACACTGGCCATAAAGCCCCAGGCTCCTTGGTCGAATAGCCTACTGGCCTTCAATGCGGATATCACCTTGGGTAAGACTACA
>NC_052360.1:77658205-77659383 GCF_009727055.1 Benincasa hispida | reverse complement strand
ACTACGGTCCCAACCCTTTTAAACTTAAAACTGGCTCCTGTAGGAGGCTTAAAGATAACCTCCTGACGAGAGCAATCAATGCTGGCATGGTTAGCAGCTAACCAATCCATGCCTAATATAACATCAAAATCGCACATATCTAAAATTATCAGGGTTACATCTAATGCGCAGTTGGCTACCTCTACCTGACATGCTTTTATCTTTTCTGTAGCTAACATGATCTCTCCCGATGGAGTGGAAATAAACAATGCAAATGGCAATGATGGCATGTGTCACAAATACAGCAAATATAAACGAGTGCGAAGAACTAGAGTCAAATAAAACAAGAGCATGGTGTCCCAAAATGGGAAGTGTACCTATCACCACAGTGCCTGACTTCTCGGACTCACGCCGAGTGGTAGAAAATACCTTTCCCTGTTGTTGCTAGCGGTTCGAGCCACCCTGGAACGATCCTATAGGCTGGCTCTTGTGCTCAGTCTCATTCTTCCTTGGGCATCTACCTGCGGAGGTCCCAATCCCGAGTGATCTCCTGTATTCCTCTCCCCCCTAGGAGTCGGCATCAATCCTCACAACGGCTCGCAGTGCCACAGCATATGCCTTGAGATCCAAGGCATGCACCATCCCTCGCAACCCACTCCTCATGCCCTTGATGAATCTCTCGGTCCTCGCTGCCTCGGTGTCCACTAGCTCAGGAGCAAACTGAGACAGCTTATCGAATTCTTGCTCGTACTCCTCCATTGACATAACGCCCTGCTTCAGGTTCAAGAATTCTGCCTGCTTGTTGTATCGGGTGTTGGCCGAAAAGTACTTCTCATAAAAACGTTCCTTGAACTGTTCCCAGGTTGCAAGGTCACCTCCAATATCGATCATCTTTCCTGCCGAACGCCACCAGATTGCCGCATTACCAGTCAGCATGAAGACTGCGCATTGCAGTTTGTGCTTTTCCGGGCACCTCATAAAAAAGAAAATTGTCTCGATGGACGACAACCACAGTTCTACCTTGGTGGGGTCTCCTAACGATCCATCAAAGGGGCAAGGGTCATACTTCCAAAAATCCCTTAAATGTTTGGCCTCAAGAGACAGGATCTAGGTGTCCTTGTCCTACGGACGAGTTTCTCATAACGGCTCGGGTGGCATCGGTTTTCATCCACTTAGGTCATAGGCGGAATTGGCGCCGC
>NC_052360.1:77478142-77658143 GCF_009727055.1 Benincasa hispida | reverse complement strand
GACAACCACAGTTCTACCTTGGTGGGGTCTCCTAACGATCCATCAAAGGGGCAAGGGTCATACTTCCAAAAATCCCTTAAATGTTTGGCCTCGAGAGACAGGATCTACGTGTCCTTGTCCTGCGGACGAGTTTGTCGTAACAGCTCGGGTGGCATCGGTTCCTCCTGAGCCTGAGTCTAGGCAGACTGTCCTGCCATCGTGCTACAAATCAGTTCCTGCAGCTTTCCCATCAGGGCGGTTGCAACAGCTTCACTAATTCGGGCTTCCATTACCTTTTCATCCACTTAGGTCATAGGCGGAATTGGCGCCGCCGGAGCAGTTTGATTACTCCCCTCTCTCTCTGCTTGTATTCCTTCTCTAACTATTTTCTTTGTTCTACTTTTAGGTGCCATGTCCTGTCATAAATTTGTACATTAGCTAACTATTTTGGGGCCTTTCTCAGAAATCGTGCGTTTAAAACACTACATCACTGTCCTCATATACACATGGAAACTTTCGTTAGTAGAACGTACCTAGCGATGACGAGGAATCCGTTACTGGCCACAAGAACTATCTAGACTTACATAGTAAGTTAGTCTACAGAACCCAAAACATGGGCTCTGATACCAACTGTAATGACCCGACCCCCTAGAGCTTAGGTTAGGTCGTTACTAAAATAAATGCATGCATAGAATTTAAAACGATGCCCAGTTATGTTGAAATAAATGTTAATTAAACAAGAGAAGTTCAAAATACATTTATTAGATGCAATTGTTAAAAACAATAATAGGGTACCCATAATTCGTAAAGACTATTAAAAGTATATAAAAGAAATAATCCTTAATAATAAGTTTAAAACAATAAAACTAAACATTAAAGGAAAAATAAAGACTCTAAATGTCATGATGCGGAAGCGTAAAAACTAGTCCCAGTGGCACGATCACGAATTCTGCTGAGCCATCGCCGGTGCATCTCTACCCTTACCTGAACCATCAACATAGGAAAGAATGAGCATGAAATACTCAGTAAGCAACCCCACCCCTGGGGTCAGGCTAGGCATCTATGTCCTCTAGATACCCACCTATGGCACATAAACAAATGGAACAAACGAGAGACTGAGTCCTATCCTATTGTAGTTAAGTATGCCCACAAAACTGGTGAACCCCAAAGGGAACACAAATTGGTGAATCTCAAAGGAAACACAAACTGGTGAATCCCGAAGGAAACACAAACTGGTGACAATCTAACTAATCAATGAGGATATTCACACAGTCTCAATGTTCTAAGAATCAACATTATACAATTCTAGAACATACATGAAAATCCTTGATACTATGGCTCCATCACATACACATAATTATTAACAACATATCATACTACATTCATGTATATCTTACATCATAATTCCACAGCATGCAAGTATGCCTCAACACCAGCAGATCAGATATCAACATATGAAACCACATACCATCACATACTAACGATCGAGTACCTAGGTGTATCTTTAAACAAAACAGAACCCATGCCAGAACATACTTGATTCAGGTCATACTATCAGTCAACATGCTAATATTTACTATAACTTACACTTATCACGTGAGCATACAAATAAAAAACCTGGCCCATGGGCAGTTCTAATGGTAATATTACTTACCTTAATCGAAATTCCACAGATAAACTTCGACAACCAAACGATGACCATGATTTGAAGAAATGACCCTACCATACGAATACAACCATAAAATTTCAGTCCAATAATAATTGCGACACCTCAAATTCGAAAACACAACACCCCAAAAGCTTACCCAAGGAACTTGATTGACAACCACTCCAAAATCTCCTTCCAACAGATTTTAACTCCCAATGGAGGACAGCTTGGAACCTTAAAGGTACAAGGGTTACAAGGGTTAAGTCAACTTAATTCAGTAATCAAAACGTGCCCACACAGATCCAGCGAGACCCAAAGATGACGGCGGTGGCGGACGACGAACAGGGGGCAGCAACAAGGTGGCGGACACACAGATCCGGTGGCTAGGCTCGGACCTGGGCAAAAACGGCACGCTGGGGCTGGACAGTGGTGCGACCGACGGTGAGAGGCACGGCGGTCGGCGTGAAGACGGCAAGGAAGGCGCGGCTGGCGTGAGGGAGAAGGCGTGAGGGGTGGTCCTTTTTATTTAAAAAAAAAATGCTAATACTAATAATAATAAAAACAAAAAAAAAAAGAAAATAGTATAACTCTAATTAAATCATTTCCTTAACCCACTTTATACTACTTAATTCCTTTCCTTTTTCCAAAAATAATTAATTCCTGCCATAACTTTTCAAATTGAATAATTTTTTAATAATTTCCATGACAACACTTAAATCCTCGTACTTATACTTTAAATTCAAAATTCCAAATATGCCCTTTCAACTAAGGACAATGACTGAAAAAGGAAAAGTTTTACATTATTAATAAATAAATAAATAAGGTGTGGGATGTTACACTTGTGGCAAAGGGTTATACCCAGGTTGGGGAGTGGATTATGAAGAAACTTTCTCACCTGTTGTCATGTTAAACTCTATCAAGATTCTCTTGTCTATAGCCACATATTATGACTATGAGATATGGCAAATGGACGTTAAGACCCTTTTTGAATGGTAATCTTGAAGAGACCATCTACATGATTCAACCAAAAGGATTCATTGAATAAAATCAAGAGCATAAGTTTTGCAATCTTAATCGATCCATTTATGGACTAAAACAAGTATCTAGATCTTGAAATATAAGATTTGATACTGCGATCAAATCTTATGGTTTTGATCAAAATTTTGATGAGCCTTGTGTTTGCAAGAAAATCGTCAATAACTTAGTAGTTTTCCTCGTGTTATATGTGGATGATATCCTAGTCATTGGGAATGATATAGGTTTTCTGACTGATGTTAAGAAATGGCTAGCCGCTCAATTCCAAATGAAGGATTTGAGAAAGACGCGGTTTGTTCTAGGGATCCAAATCATAAGGAATCGTAAGAACAAAAGGTTAGTCTTGTCTCAGGCATCGTATATTGATAAGATGCTTGTCAAATATTCGATGCACAATTCCAAGAAGGGTTTATTACCTTTCAGGCATGAAATTGTTTTGTCAAAGGAACGGTGTCCTAAAACTCCTCCAGAGGTTGAGGAAATGAGACAGATTCCCTATGCATCGGCTATTGGTAGCCTTATGTATGCAATATTATGTATAGACTTGACATTTGCTATACAATTGGGATTTTCAGTCGATATCAGTCCAATCCAGGATTAGATCACTGGACGGCGGTCAAAACGATCCTCAAGTATCTTCGAAGAACGAGGGACTATATGCTTGTGTATGGAGATAAGGATTTGATCCTTACAGGATACACAGACTCTAACTTTCAAACTGATTGGGATTCTAGGAAATCCACTTCAGGGTCAGTGTTCACTCTGAATAGAGGAGCTATAGTATGGCGAAGCATCAAGCAAAGATGCATCGCAGACTCCACTCTAGAAGCCAAATACGTAGTTACTAGTGAAGCTGCTAAAGAGGTTGTTTGGCTTAAGAAGTTCCTTACTGATTTGAAAGTTGTTCCAAATATGTCTTTTCCCATCATAGGTGTTGTGGCAAATTCTAAGGAACCTAGGAGTCACCGAAAAGGCAAGCACATAGAATGGAAATATCATTTGATTGGGGAGATTGTGCATCAGGTTAAGTGATTGTCACGAAGATCGCGTTGGAGCACAACGTTGTTGATCCGTTTATAAAGGCTCTCACGCCTAAAGTGTTCGAGGGTCATCTAGAAAGTCTGGGTCTACAGGATATGCAGCACATTGTCTAGGGCAAGTGGGAGATGTTACTAGGGTATAGTGTATGTCCTAGTTTATTGTATTTTTTACTTTAATTTGTATTGTACATTAGTCTCCCTAAGCTTTAGGACAAGTGGGAGATTGTTGGGAATGGTGTCCTAAATATCCTTATGATCTTGTAGTTTGTAAACTATGTATAAACATATTGTTATTAATAAAAATAAGTGTTATTTTATAAGCATTCGATTGAACAAAATACTTAGCTTGGGCAATTCTAGTTTAATTCTTTCCTTCTCAATTCTATCACAGGTTATTTAAAAGATGTGTGAAAAATTCGAATTACAACTTAGCCTACTCGATGAGAATCCTAATCAGTAGTCCATAAAATCAAGTTAATTAAAGGAAAAGCAAGAATCCTCAACTAATCTATCAATCAATAGACATTAAGATGAATGGTAAAGCTAAGCCAAATAATTGGTTTCCATCATCTAACCAATTAATTGAGCGAGAATTATCTAAGTTAGAAAGTAAATGCTTGCTAAATAGAATCTCAATTTAATACAACAAACTTACTTAACCCTTGCTTTTAGGTGATGACTACCTAACGGTTACAAATTAGGGCTAATCAAAATAATCAATTATACATGCATAGCTAATTTATCAAATTATCCTATACAAGACAATTGAAGAATAAGCACGAGATAAATTCTCATAAATTCAGAATAAATTCACATAATTACATAACCAAGTCTCAAGAATCGAATTAAAACTAAATTAAACTACAAAACCCAAGCCAAGTTCTCACCCTTTAGCCACGAAACATCTTGAAAATCGATACAATGTTCAAAAAGGAAGAAATTATTACAAAATTCTGGTGAAAAGGTAAGCTAAAACAAAGTTGGAATAGAGTGGCGACGCTCAAAATCGGATGTAAAAATCGTGATGCCATTGGCTGAACCCCTAACAATCCTTTTATAGATTTGCCACAACGTCGCAACGCTAGGGAGAGCGTTGCAATGCTACGGCGTAATTATGTTGAGTGTTAGGCGAGCATCACAGCGCTACCTTAACACATGGTTGTGCGCACACCGAGGCTGATCATTTGTTAAACTACCTAGCATTGCAACGCTCTAGAAGAACGTTGCAACGCTGCCTATTCTGTCCAAGAGTGTTGAAGTGTAGCGTTGAACGAGAGGGGCGATGGTGGCATTGTGACATTTATAGAGTGTTGCAATGCTTGGAGCAACATTTGCCCTACATTCAAGTATTCTACCTTCCAGCATCGAACTAGCATTGGACTTAAGCATATGAAGAGCGTTCAATGCTCGGCAAGGCAGAATTCTTCATTCCTTCTTCATTTGTTCAATTTGGCTCATATCTTTATCATTTTAACGCCTTTTTGTCCCGAATGGCTAATCAACTGCTTGTACACTTAAGTCCTACAAAATAATCAATTTAACCAAATTAAGTAGCTAAACAACCCCAGTTAAGTAGAAGAAGATAGCATATTTCCAGTGCTATCAAACGCCTCCAACTTAATTCTTGATCACTCTCGAGCAAGTTAAAACAAGCAAGTGCAAAAAAATAATCAGTTTGTCAAACTAGAATGTATCTTACTCAAGCCTCAATAGTTAACTATAATTAAATTCACAATCGATTAGGTAATAAAAGAACATTCCCTCATTTCAAGAACAGTTTGAAAATTCGTTTTAAGATTTGTTATGCATGTTCAAGCTCAAAGTTATTTATTTTGAATAAGAGCAAGCCCGAAATAACCTTATGAATCTTCCATTTGTTTTCCTCCTACACTGGCTCGAAGGTTCTGAAATTAGTTTTCCTAAATTCAAAGTGGTAAGGACATCACAATGGATCAGTCAAAATCTAATCATCCATCGCCCTTATTGCATGCTTTTCCTTCTCTCTTAATTTTTTTTTCAAACAAAGGGGAAACTTAATCTAGGAAACCGACTTTCATTTTGGTTTGCCCACACGGGTGTCATGCGAGTCATCCAACTGCAGGCCAATTTCCCTTCAAAAGTGCCTTAGCTTACTCATTCCTCTAGGATACTTTATCTCGGAGGGAAACCACGAGTGTCATGGTCGCCTCAAGTTAATCATACCCTTGAAGAAGAGGAGTAGGCCCCTATACATGCATATATGAAAATTCTCTCCTTTTTTTTTACTAGGCGACAGTGATGTCAATTAACTACATCTCAAGCATGCATTACTAAATTGAACCGTGGAAAGACTAACTATCACCAAGGCCTATCGAAGTGACAACAAACTTATGGTCTCATAATTCAATTCTAAGCAAGCATATAGGGTCAAGATAGATATGCAAAGGGCTTGGAGATGTAAAAAAAAAGTTAAGCATAATTCTAAAAAAAAACATCATGAAAATTATGAATCCTTTCATCCAACCTATTCTAATGCAAAAACGATTCATACGAGTGTGTCATAGGCTAGTCATCGTAAGGAACAAAACAACAAGACAAACTACAATCAAGCAAACATTGTCCGAGTACAGCGCTCAAGGACCCCAAATAATTTAAACAATGAAAAATCACCCAAAAATCCAAACACCCCACCCTCAACTTTTAAATCACACATTGTCCCCAATGTGATTAAAATAAAGCACGATGGATCAAAATACTTCCCTGAATAATGGAGTGAAAAAAGGATGTCGGACACTCGAATCAACTCCATTCCACTAAAAAAAAAATCCTAGCAAAGCAAGAATGGTAGAAAGAATTAGAATCAACAAAAATTAAAATAATAAAAATACTGAATTGAAATCTCAACTAAGAAAGCAAGTAAATTTAAAGCCTAGCCACCTCCAGGAAGTGCAAATATTTATGGTTGGTTGCTCGACCTTGTTGACTCATTTTTCATATGTAGACCGGTGAGTCTAACCGGTAATTGATGTCAAAGCAATCCAAAGACTCGCCATCATGGAAGACCTTCAGCTTATACCCATTTACTTTTAGAACTTTTCTTGTCTTAAGATTAACAATGTCTACTACACCATAAGGATAAACGTGAGAAACACCAAATGGGTCGAGCCACTTGGATCGAAGTTTACCAGGCATAAACTTCAACGGAGAGTTGTATAGAAGTACCTTTTGCCCTACCTGAAACTCCTTGGGTGCAATCATCTGTCAAGAAAATCTTTCGCCCTTTTCTTATAAATCAGAGAATTGTCAAAACATTTTAACCTGAGCTCTTCCAACTCCTGAAGCTATAAAAGTCTGGCCTCACCAGCTGCCTCTAAATCCCAGTTGCATCTCGTAACTGCCCAATATGCCTTATGTTAGATCTCAACTGGAAGATGGCAAGCTTTTCCATAGACCATCCTATAGGGAGACATCCCAATAAGAGTCTTGAAGGTCAATATGCCCTAATACAATGTCACGTGAGGCCATGAAATGACACTTTTCAAAATTTAGTACCAGGTTCGAGTCATTCGTCTCTCTAGCACCTTAGATAAATTAGAAAAGCAATCAGCAAATGAGTCTCCATACACAGTAAAGTCATCCATAAATACCTCCATGTATTTCTCAATAAATTCAAAAAATATGCTCATCATGCATCGCTGAAAGATGTCAGGAGCATTACATAGTCCAAATGACATTCTTCTGAAAACGAAGGTGCCATAGGGACATGTAAAGGTCGTCTTCTGTTGGTCCTCTTGATTAATTAAGATTTGAAAGAAACCCGAAAAACCATCAAGGAAATAGAAGAAAGGCTTACCGACTAACCTTTTAAGCATCTGGTCAATAAAGAGAATGGGAAGTGGTCCTTTCTAGTTACAACATTTAATTTTCTAAAATCAATACACATCCTCCACCTAAGAGTAATACTTTGCTTGGGCACTTCTTAGCTTGGGAAATTCTAGTTTAATTCATTTCTTTTAAATTCTATCATGAGCTATTCAAAAGATGCATGAGAAATTTGAATTGCAACTTAGCCTACTCGATTAGAATCATAACCGATAGTCCATAAAATCAAGTTAATTAAAGGAAAAGCGAGAATCCTCAACTAATCTATCAATCAACAGGCATTAAGATTCAAGGAAGAGCTAAGCCAAATAATTGATTTCCATCGTCTAACCAATTAATTGAGCGAGAATTATCTAAGTTAGAAAGTAAATGCTTACTAAATGGAATCCCAATTTAACACAACATACTTACTTAACCCTTGCATCTAGGTGACGACTACCTAACGATTACAAATTAGGGCTATTCAAAGCAATCATAACCAATTAATTGAGCAAGAATTGTCTAAGTTAGAAAGTAAACTCTTGCTAAATGGAATCCTAATTTAACACAACATACTTACTTAACCCTTGCATCTAGGTGACGACTACCTAACGATTACAAATTAGGGTTATTCAAAGCAATCAATTATACATGCATAACTAATTTGTCAGATTATCCTATACAAGACAATTGAAGAATAAGCACAAGATAAGTTCTTATAAATTCAGAATAAATTCACAGAATTACATAACCAAGTCTCAAGAATCGAATTAGAACTAAATTAAACCACAAAACCCAAGCCAAGTTCTCACTCTTTATCCACAAAACATCTTCAAAATCAATACAATGTTCAAAGGAGAAGAAATTATTACAAAATTATGGTTAAAAGGTAGGCTAAAACGGAGCTAGAACAGAGTGGCGATGCTCAAAATCGGATATAAAAATCGTTATATCATCGGCTAAACCCCTAACAATCCTTTTATAGATTTTTCGCAGCATCGCAATGCTAAGGAGAGTGTTGCAACGCTGCAACGCAATTATGTTGCACGTCAGGCGAGCGTCACAATACTACCTTGACGCTCAATTGCAAACGGGCTGAGGCTGATCGTCCATCAAACTACGCAGCGTCGCAACACTCTAGAAGAGCGTTGCAACGCTACTTATTCTGTCCAAGAGCATTGAAGTGTAGCATTAAGCGAGTGGTGCGACAATGGCATTGTGACATTTTTGGAGCGTTACAACGCTGGCCTGCATCCGAGCATTTTGCATTCCAGCGTCGAGCTAATGTTAAGCATATGAAGAGCGTTGCAATGCTCAACAGGGCAGAATTCTTCATTCCTTGTTCATTTGTTCAATTTGGCTCATAACTTCATCATTTCAATGCCTTTTTATCTCGAACGCCTAATTCGACTACTTGTACACTCGAGTCCTACAAAATAATCAATTTAACCAAATTAAGTAGCTAAACAACTCCGAGTTAAGTAGAAAAAGATAACATATTTTCGGTGGGCCCAATAGTGGGTTTGATAGGAAGGCTAACATGTTGGGGTTGATGCCCTAAATCTCATAGGGTCCTATAGTTTGTAAGCTTTGTATGAACAAACTCTTATGTAATTAATAATATATGATATTTTATTCACTTTGTCTATAAAATATGTGATATTTTAGTTGCATTAACCACAAACCAATCAACTAACATCCAAGGTTGTCATTGTAACTTAACATATATGTGGAGACATACAGGTGGATCATTTTTAAGTGATAACCTAAATGGTCTGTAGTATATGGATAAGGTTGGGTATCTTATCCTGGTAACACTATGAATATGGTCCGCTTTGTAGGTGTTACAATTGGTGTAAAATGCTACAAATGATTTGATCCTGATCATTCATGTATTAGACATGCAAGCGGGGATATTCTATACAAAGGAGTTTGTATAAGACCGGACCACGAAATGTTTAGTCTCAATATATAACACCGTTCATAATAGAGACTCTCATTTCACCAGGATGACCATAGGTAACATGACCTAAATCCTGAGTGAGTTATGAACTTCTGCCTATAAGGGCGGTCGTTTGATTTGTATGAGTGAGAGTGGCCAGATCACTGACTCAATAAGCCTACCATTTTGGGGATTCGTCTGATTAGGGAGTTTGGAACACAGCTACGCAAGATGTAATTCACTCCTTCCTCAACATAAGGGTAAGTAGATAACTGGTCCCTTAAGGGCTGATTACGGGTCTTGAACAATGTGCCGTCAGACGCTCTCCTAGCCCGAGAGGAGTTTAGTCATAGTAAGACTATGATCTATTGTTCATTGGAGGGATCGATGGTACTTAAGGAATTAGATGTAACTACAGAGGCAAAACGATAATTTGGCCGAGCTATACTTACGAGCAATTTGTGAAGGGTCATCGTACTGTTAATTGGTTATATCCAATAAAAACAGAAATATATTTATAGTGCAAAGAGTGCAGCTGTCGGTCTTTACTGGAGTGCCTGACAGTTAACGGATGGTGGATAATGTAATTAAAGAGTTTAATTAATTATTCACATACCGTGGAGCTTCAAGCTCCAGGTCCATAAGGTCCCCTTGGTAGTTCAAAAGAATTTAGTTGAGAATCAATTTTTGGGTTACTTTGAATTGTTAAAATTTAATTATATAATATAATTAAATTGATTCAATTATATATGATATAATTATTATAATGTATTTGATACATTATAGTTTAATTGGAGGAAATAAATATTTGAATGTGATTCAAATATATTTTCTATGAATATGATTCATAGTTGTTAAATTTAATATAAATATGATTTATATTAAATGCCATAAAATAGAGAAAATGAACTATAGTTTAGTTATATTGTATATGATACAATATTAAAACTATAGGTTATGTGTTATCTTTGATATAACATATAGTTTAATATAAATAAGATATGATAAGTTAGTTATCATATTTATTTATATAATTTTATTATTTTGAATAATAAATTCATATTTTCTCTCCAACCACCTTAATAGGTGGTTAATTGGTTGTATGGCAAAAAGGAATAAAAGAAAATAAGTTTTCTTCTTCTTCCAACACTACATGGCAATACCTATACGATTGAGAGATTTGTTAGATGATTGAACATCATAGAAACGTTCTATCCTATTCAATCATCTTCCTCGTCTAAACTCAAACAAACCCTCCAAAGCAAAATAGTCAGAGCCCACTACTCATGAGTCCTCACCCTGAGAATACTAAAGGCTCACTGTGGTAGTTTCTCCTTTTAGTTCGACAAGTTCTTGAAGAGGGTCTTCAAGTTTTTTGCTGAGTTCGAGGTTCATGACCGTTTGAGGGATATACACAAAGAAAGGTTCTTCAAATGTAATATCTCTTGAACTCTTTTTCTTTGTAAAAAGCATGTTGTAATTTGTTTATGAATGCATATCTTGTATGTTTATTGTAAATTTAGTTTTTCAATCAAAATGGAATTTGGACGATCCGCTTCTGCTCAAGGATCTCTGTAAAACAAGTTCCTTCATAACGATCACCTAGTGGGCCCAATAGTGGGTCACATACTGAGTATTTTTATACTCATTATTTCTTATAGTATGTTTTTTAGGTAAGGACAAGGACAGACCGACAAATGGCAAGAAAAGTTCGTAGTCGTGCCATTGGGATCAGACAGAAGTTTTCGTACATGTTTTTCATGTTATAGTTGTTAACAGTCAAATGTTTTGAGTTTTAAATTATGTTTGTTATTTGAATTTACGGTTTAGGGGATACCGATCAAAGATTTTCAATTATTTGAATTTTTATAAAAATAATTTATTTTATGAAATTCTTTTGGATTTAGTTATATTTTGTGAAAGAGTTGTTTGGAGATTTATGCATGCATGAAGTAACGGTCCAACACCAATTCTAGAAAGTCAGGTCGTTACAAAAAAAATTATTTTACTGAATCATACTAATATTTATTCCATAAGGACTAAATAGTTACGAATAATAAAGTATAGAGAGTAAATTGTTATTTATTAAAATGAAAGCTAAATTGTTATTTATTAAAATGAAAGCAAGATAAGAACATGAAGAACAAAAGAGATAAAATAGAAAGCATTTTTTTAATACGTGTAGAAAGAAAATTTGATATCTTTATTGTGGTGTGTTTTTTTACCAATGTCAATCACAACTTTTTTTTTTAAGTATAATTGGGGGTAGAGGATCACACTTATATGTCAATTGAGCTATGATCGATTTGACTATCAACCACAACTTTTATTCATAGGATTGTGAAGAAAATATTAGAAGATCTATAACATAATTGACATTTGTAGCTTAAGACGAGATTAATGTGGGTAAATATGTATGGATGTGCAAGGGTTGTTTTCAAATATAGGAAAATAAACTAAAATTTTTACAAATATAGCAAAATTCCAATGTCTATTAATTATAATAGACCATGATAGACTATCCGTGTCTATTTGTGTCATGATAGACACAGATAGTAGTCTATCGCAGTTTATCATAAATAAAATTATGATATTTTACTATTAAATATTTTCAACAATTTTGCCATTTAAAATAATTTTTAGAGAGCTTATGCAAATTAACATAATTGAAATATTTATAACAAATGAAAATATTTTAAGAAGAGATTATCCTATATTCCTATCTATTATCTTTGTACATTTGTTTTGTGAGTAGGGAAGAGAAGACCCCAACCGCAACGGCGTCGTATAATGACTCGGATTTGATAAGTCTCTATTGTGAGAACCGAACAAGGAAAGAAACTTCAAACTGAGGCGCTGAGCCGCGCTTGGAAAAATGCTGTCCGCCACCGCAACCGCGACGGCAACCAACATCGCCTCAGAATTCCGGTGGCCAATTTTCACCCAAGTAAGCAATTTTTTCATTCTAGCCTCATTCAATTCCAAGTATTCCTCAGAAGCCAGACCAATGACTTGAATCTTTAAGCTCCACTGCATTTTGCCGCCTCCGATAAGTTTAGGATATTATCATTTTCAAATTGGCTTTCTGTGATTCAGGTTCCTGTTAAAGGCTATTGCCGCAATCCTCTTGTGTGTCTGAACTTTGGAGGCGTTGAATTTGATAATGTACAAGATGGGTTGTGTAGGAGGTAAACATGTATTTTGGTTAGTTTCCATTTTCAATGTCGATTCTTAATTTCTTGCTTGTTTATTGAGTAGTGTAATGACACATATAGCTTGTTCATTTTCGATTTGGTGAATTGTACGTGAAAACTGATGGATAGAGTGGGAACATTTTTTCATTTCCAGGTCGTCATTTTCTTATAGTTCCCATAAAGTGGGTTCCCGATTTTTGTCCAAACCGACGTCCATAGCTAGTTCAGGTAATTCTGCATACATAGATTTTTATCATCTTGATTGAACCCATTACAGTAAAGACTGAATTAAAATGGGTCGTTTCATACTTAAAGTTCATTGAATGGGTCATTGGAAATTTTAATCTACATGCGGAAGTTCATGGACTAATTAAATTGTTTATTTGACAGTAGTTTTTTAACCTTTATAATTATTCTTTTTTTCCCTTCCCCTTGTTTTGGAGTCTCATTTATTTTTAGCGTAGGTTGGAAAGAAAAGTACAAAAATAGAGTAATTAGGAAGCAAATGACAAGCGTAAGATAGTTTTACTAGTGAATCCCTGTTTAGTATGAACGAAGAGAAGAAGACATTATTATCTTCTATATCATGTATTAGAAAATCGTGTCGAGTACATTGTAAATCATGCTTATGTAACATGATTGTAGACCTAATAAATTGAGGGTAAGAAATGCAATAACGGATTTGGTAAAAATTATCCCAGTTTTGTCATTATTTTGTAAGTTATTAACTGTCACATATCAATCAACTCTAGTTGTGCAAAAAAGACCCTTTTCTGCTTAGGCTTATGTTGTTTTGTTGATATTCTGTTTTGATGTCATAGGTCTGGAGGCAGCCATCACGGATTATAAAGGCAATGCAATAACGTTAAAAAATGCTAAAGTAGTTGTAGAATCTGAAGAGGAAAACAAGATACAAGTAAGGCTTACCCATATGAACTAGTTGTACCATGCATAGCATTTTTTGTCGCAGCCTAGAGTTTTTTTTTTTTTTTTTTTTTAAGAAACAATTTCTTTAATTATATGAAACTACAGAAGAAAGGGAACAAACCCTAGTCCAAATGAGACTCTCCAATTGGATATAAAAGAAGTAATGGTGAAAGAGATCAGAGCATTCACACGAAGAAATAGCTGTAAGAACAATAGAAGAAAGCCCTTGAAGTGCATCCATAAGAGCTTCTTTTCTTAGCTGAAAGGATGACCCCAGAAAACATACTGGAGGAGAAGGAGATCTTGAGGGAGAGCTGTATGTCGACCAGACCACCCAAAGCATGATAAAATCTGCCCCCAGAATATTGATGCAAATCTGCAGGATACGAAAAATAAGACTTTGAGACTTGGAGTTATCTTTGCGCACAGCACAAACTGCCAGACTTCGTTCAAGAAAATAATGCATCTTTAAGATACCACCATCTAGATATCTAATCTCTCACTCTCCTAATGCCACCTCACATAGCTACAACTTCTGCCCAGCAAAGCTAACGAACAATCTATTCTCAATGTAAGCTTTTGTTAGGAATGTTAGCAGGAAACTGTTTGGGAATAGCTTAGAAAAGAGGTTTTAAATGCAGTTGGGTTTGGGGTAGGCAGAGTATAGACATTTTGGGAGAGTCCATGCCTCTCAAAGTCTTTGGTTTTTGTAAATTTTCTATTATATGGGAATACAATTTAAGCATTATCTTATCGTTTCCATTCTCAATCAAGATTGGGTTCCTATCATCCTTCCCTTTCATGTCTTTACTATTAGTGACCTAAAAAATTTACTTGACAGCTAAGAGTGGACTTGACTGGGGATGAGACACAAAAGGTATTTGATCAGGTTTTGACAAACTTGGCCCGCTCAGCACCGCCAATGCCAGGATTTCGTAGGCAAAAAGGAGGTAGTACCATGATTTTCCACCCCCTCCACCTTGAATGTTACAACTTACAACCTCTGCAACATAGTCTTTTACATGTTCATTATCGATATTGACAAACATGGGAATTGAGAAAAGCCTTTCTGTACTTATGCATTATGGCTTGACTTTATATGGTTTCTAATGTTTTCCTGTCTTCATGCCCGTTGATGATTTGCCAGGGAAAACATCAAATGTGAGTTGCTTCTCTTTGCTTTTTCTACTTTACCCTTTGGGTTTCCAAGAATTTTCAAATTTGCTGCTTAGTTCTAACTCATCTAATATATGCCTTGCCATCTTTTGATACTTTTCACAAGTTTTGGTTTTTTTTTTTTTTCTTTTTATTGGTAATTATTTTCTGATGTTTTCTTGGTCACGGTAGAGTCATCAAGTTACAAATTTGATTATGTAGTTGATCGGAAAATATCTGTTCATGAAATATGGGCCAGTTATAAGAAGTGCTTCTCGTACATTAACCTGGAATACTTTCTGTTTTTTGGTTAAATTTGATTCCGCACTGATTCATCTTTTCTTAGTATCCTTATTCTTTTCTTTGGCATGTTATGTGGGGATTTACATCCAAATTACACATAGTATTCTTCTATTCTTCCAAAAGGTTTTTATTTCTCATTAATTTATTCCTTCAGGTCCCAAAAAGTTTCCTCTTAGAAGTCCTCGGTAAGGACCGAGTCATAAAGTTTGTCATACAAGAAATATTGAACTCAACTATGGCAGATTATGCAAAGAAGGTAAGTTTTAACCTCATTGCTTTGCTTCTTATACCTAAGGCTTATGTGGTGAATTTGGAGATGTTTTTAAATTGGTTTTTCTAGATTGCTTGTAGAAGTCGATGATATTTGAGTAAAATAAAATCACTAGCGATTAACACACCATTTCAAAAGATTATAACCTTTCTGAATTAACTTGGATGATTATGTCCATATAGTAAAACTATATGCTTAGAGTTCCAATTGTGGTTTTATGTGGTTTCCATCCTTGACTAAATGATGACGTGACACACCTATTAGACAAATGACTTGTTAATTTGGCATGACGTGGCTAACAAATGATGGAAAGAAGTTAACCATTGGATAAAATAGAGTGACATGGTTTATGGATTGAATTTGATATATTACTTCACAGTAAATGATATGTTTCATGTGTTGCCTTCTTTTGTTAAAGTTATCCATTTGCCTTTTTTCTATATTATCTTTCTGGTTGTGCCCAAATAACTAATGTCTATCTAATTAGCATATGATGTTACCATTTAGTTAATAGTATGGTAGATACTATGATAACCATTCAAAATTTAAACATGTAATCGATCCTTTTTGAAGTTCAAATACTAAATAGACATGGTTCACTTGTAATTTATCCAAAAGCTGTTATCCAAATATGTTTTTGGTAAATTTGTAGTCTAGAAAAACAGAAGCTCATTCTTTTTTCTTTGGACTCCAACACAGGAAAATATAAATGTGAAGGACAAAAAGGTTAACACAACACAAACGGCAGATGAACTGAAAGTGTTGTTTAGTCCAGGGAAAGAGTTTGGTTTCAATGCCATACTTGAACTTGAATCTGCTTCAGATGCTGAAAATTGAGCCAAACAGGTCCCATTTTTCAAGTGAAGATTATCCACCTATTCTTCAATGGGTCTCCTTGTGTCAAAGTCTTGGAAATTTTACTTGCAATTGATGAAAGCTTATGCATAGTTGAATACCAATTCTAGTTGTTTGTTTCCATGTAATCTATTTTGTTGAAGGAAAATAAAATAAAATCATCTAATTTTTTGTACACGTGAAATAAATAGTTTGGAGTTAAGCATGATTGATTGTTTACTTAGTTCTGCTTAATATATGTTTATTGGTGTAAATGTTGTTAATTAGGAATAGGATAGTGATGTACTGTATCCATTAGTTTCGATTACTGAATATCCCCAGTTAGTTTTTACTTTTTACTTCTTTAAAATTAAGTTTGTACTCATGTGATTTTTTGGTTTTCTTTTAAGCCAAAATGTTATTTATGTTTTTAGCTTTTAAAATTAAACTTATAAATGCTACTTCAACTTTTTGGTTCTTTCTACCATTAATTTCCTTTAAACGCAGAAGATCAGAAACCTATGTCCACAGAAAACACACAAACATTATAAGGCAAAATGATATTTCAGATTTTAAATACTTTACATTCCCACATGAGGAGGTGACACGTGGTTTTCGTGTGCACCCTACAAAAAAGGACAAGATAGGTTAATAGCAATTTTTTTTTTTTTTTTTTTTTTTTTGAAAGATTATGCGTCGTTGGAATGATGTCACTAATAATTTTTCATCACTTCTATCTTGATCTTAGACAATGCATTAGACTTTCACACATCTCTCTAAAAACTTGAGAGCTTTCTTTAAGGCCATTGAGAAGTGAAAAAAGAATCAGCTAAATAAAATTTTTCTTTTTTGTCCAAGCTCCAAATGATCTTGTCCTCTCTAAGACGACTATCCAAAGAAATATTAATAATATTTTCTATATCATAAGGAAGGAACGCCTCTTTGACTAGGTTGGTGTTCCAAACACCTTTATGAACTGTTTGGTTGGAGGGAAAAGAGAATGAGAATGGGAATGAGCTTACAAAACCCATATTTGGTTTGTGGGCTTTATTTATTTATCTTGGAAAAGACATTTTTTAGCCAAACAAGTGAAGGATTTACAAGTTTTTACTTCTTCACTTTCCTACCACCATATAAATGCTTATTTTGTCTATGTTTAATATTTATATTTTGATATTGGTTATATTTGATTTTTGGTATAAAATATAGTGCAGCGGCTTAAAGTTGTTTTTAATAATTGCATAATAAAAATAAAATTGCACAAATTAATTATTTAAAATCAATTAAGGCAGTTTTTTTATCAGTTATATGCTTTATAAATAAAATTGCACAAATTAATTATTTAAAATCAATTAAGGCAGTTTTTTTATCAGTTATATGCTTTATAATTGCACAAAATTTTGAAAGTGATCACACAATTTAAACAAAAATAACATTTACTTGGGTGATCTAATTGATAACATTTCCTATACAACCAAACATAGTTATCTTTAATTCCCACACATTCTATTCTTAGACATTGTTTTCCCATATAATTCCCAGACATCCTTAATTTCTGGGCATTGAGAAAACCTCAATCCAAATGGCCCTTAGGAGAAATCAAATCTACCACCCATATTTGCATAAAAGCATCTTTTATCACACATAGCTTATGATTTTTTGTTTTCTCACTCTTCATTGGAGTATTTGGAACTAGAGGAATACGATTAACTTCAACCAAGGATTTTCGGAAGAGATATCATTCACGCTATGGAATCTTTGTTGGAAGTTTTTTTCGTGAGGTCTCTTCCTCTCCTCCCATTCCCCTTCCCTCTTTTGAGTTTTGTTCAAATAAGAGTGGGTCGAAAGCTCCTAAGGAGAGCCATTGGAAACTCAATGTGGATATGATTTGGTCAGAGTTTCATCAAAAAGGAGGTTTTGGGTGGGTTCTTCGTGATCGTCTTGGGAAGCCAGTTATGGGAGGTTGCAAGTTCTTGTACCACAATCGGGGAGTCATAGTTTTGGAAGCTAAAGCTGTGGTGGTTGGTCTAGCTAGGTTAGAAAGATTGTGACATGGACAAAACCCTCCGGTGGAAGTGAGTCTGATTCTCCAGAGGTGGTTAAATTGTTGAACTATTTGAGTTTGGGTTTGTCTTAAGTTGATACTTTTGTGGAAGAGACTCATAGACTTGCTGCTTTTGTAAATATCTATCATTTATGTAAGATCCACATAGGAGAACAAAGTAGCCTACAACTTAGCTTCTTTGGCTTCCTCATCTAGGTGATTTTGGGTCTGGAAAGATGTTTTTCTAGCTTTTATTCTTCCCCTTATTCTTGATGGGATTGATGTTTTTCGTATTTGGTGCCAGTGTTCGTTTCAGCTCATCCTTTTATATTTTAAAAAAAAAAAAAAAAAAAAAAAAAAAAAAAAAAAAAAAAAAAACTCAATTTTCAACCAAATAAAGTCAACATAAAAGTGAGCTAGATTAATACATAATACTGACCATTGAACAAATCTTTACAAATACAAAAATTCAATTTTCATGTCTTTCTTTCCTTTCTAAAGTCCATAAATTTCATACTTAATACATGCTTTACAATTTACATAAAGAATAATAATAATAATTTAAATTAAATTTCATTAGAAAATAAAAAATGCAACATTTGTCAAAATCTAAGGTTAAATTAGACGAAATTAAAAAAAAAATTAAAAAACCGATACTCCATCAAGGTGAAGGGTTAAATTATAATTAATTTTAGGTTACTAAAATTATTTTTTTCAATTAAACTAAATTGAACATATTATTTAAACAATACGAGATGTAGACAAAAATTTCAAATGAAAACCAAAGTATATCTATCAGATTTAGAGTTATGGGTATAAAATATAAAAGGTTGTTTTCAAAAATAGAAAGATGAACTAAAATATTTATAAATATAGTAAAATTTTAATGTCTATTTGCGATAAGCCGCGATAGAATACTATCTGTGTCAGGATGCATAAATAGTATACTATCGCACTGTGATATTATGTTATTATTTATAAATATTTTAAACAGTTTTGTCATTTCAAATAATTTTCCATATAATAAAATATAAACTAAAATTTCAAATCTATGTACTATTTAAAAGGACTACGGGAGAAACATTTGATTTCCCCTTTTACCCCTTTTAGGGTGTGTTTGATATGTGATAAAAGTAGAGAGTTGAGTTGGTAATTATTATCTAGAGAGTTAAATTATCTGGGGAGTTAAATTGTCTGTGTTTGTTTGCAGAGTTTAGTTGAGTTGGTAATTATTATCTGTGTTTGTTGTGCAAAGTTGAGTTGGGGATTTGCAGTTTTTTGTGAATGGGATTAGTTTTATTTTTTTCTGTTTGTTTTTTATTTCATTCATTTATGACATAAACTGGACAATCTCAATTTTTTTTCTCAATTTGTAGAACATAATAGATTGTTTTTCATATATTCTTTTCAAAAACTGTAATAATTTTAATTCTCTTCAATCGGTAAAACATACCAACAAAATATATTTCATATTACTGCTCAATTAATTGGTATATTGTATATTGTATATTGTATGTATATATATTGAATGTTTGTATATATATTGAAGGTAATTATCCCAATTACTAATTGGTATATTGTACGTATATATATTGAATCTTGCTAACTTAACTTTATTATTTCACATATCATACAGTTTTTTATATATAATATGGATAATATAGTTGGAATTGAAATTGTACATAGGATAATTACCTTTCATTTGATTATGATGGTGAGAATGTGATGTAGTACAATAACATTTTTTATAAGATCACAAAAATAATATGAACTGACCGAACATGTGACCGTTTCCAAAAAAAAATTCACAAAATATATGTTCTTTTCGACACTTATAATATCTGTGTCATAATATAAACACAAAAATTACATGTCATGATGTATGCAAAAGTTATCATTCTTTTCGACATGACAGTCCATTGTCCATTTCTTGTTATCCAAAAGAACCATAAACAAAATATAGGGGGTGTGATCAGTCTACATGTTTCTTCCTAATAGACGGAGGCAGTACCTCTTTCGTGCGTGTTTTGGTACTGCAAGGAAGAAATCCATTTTCTGAATGTCTGTGACAAGGAGGTCAATAAGGGTAACCTGATTATCCTCATCCAGGCCATCGATATTGTATATGGCATCTACTACTTCCTTTCGACGCACGAACTCCAGCTCATACTTCTCCTTTTGCCACGATGCAAGTCTACACATGTGTGTGCTCTGCATTTCAACAGTCGATCTCATGATGTCGATCATTTTAGCTTGGAATGATGGCCTCTTCCTCTTACTACCTCGAGATGACTCGGCAGGTACACTCGTTCTACCTATAGATTGTTCCACTGGCTCTTCATCTATTTCATCTTGATTTAATGGTGATTCTGTCTGGTGAACCTCAGGTGTGTAACAGTCCTGTGATCCAAGTCGAATCTCATCTTCAAACTCCCTGAATGCATTCGTCGCCATCACGTATGGGTCCTCACTTCAAAAATTGAACCAAAGAGTAACCAACAAAAGCATATCTTTTTTAAGGTTTAACACCCATAGTAGAGAAAGACAGTGGAAATATAAAAAGTATGAGTGGAAGTCATCTATAAATAGAAGAGGGAGAAAGAAGTGGTTGTTGGAGAGAGTTAGGTGCATTGGAGAAAGAAGTGGTTGTTGGAGAGAGTTGGGTGCATTTATTATTAAAGAGTGAAATTAATTTAACATCATTAATTAAAGAGTGAAATTAATTTGAATGTTAGTTGAAAGTAAGTAGCAGCCACGTTAGTAGTAAAGTCAAGTAAATACAAATAGTAAAGTCGAGTAAATAGAAATACTAAAAAAACAATGAGGATCTCACTCATGAGAATCTTCATGAGCAAGATCCTCATGAGCGAGATCAAGCATTTCTTTCCTAGCGATGCTCACTTTACCAGCGAGATTCAGTCCACATTTCTAGCGAGATTCCCTTCTAGAGTGAGATCATCATCACAAAATTAGCGAGATTTCACTTGTCGAGGGTTGAAGTTTCGACTTATGTATGTCGAAACTTCAACCTTCGATAACCCTTTATACATATTGTTTCCAAGTTTTTCTTTGTTTGTTGATTTCTCAACGTTCGATTAATGTTCGACCTATGTATGTCGAAACTTCAACCTTCGACAATCCTAATATACATATTGTTTCCAAGTTTTTCTTTGTTTGTCGAGTTCTCAACGTTCAACCTCTACATTAATCGAATCCTCAACCCTCGACTTCTAGCCTCGATCTCCCAAAACAACAATATTTCTAAGTTTCAAAACAACCTTATTTCCCTAATAAGTTTTGAAAACAACCATATTAATATAAAAGATCATAGTTTTGAGGGATAAAAAAAGAGAGTTTTGAATAGGTAAAAAAGGGTTTTAATAACCCATGGGTTTTTTTTATGGGCTTAACAAATATGGGTAATAAATACCCACCCAATTCAATAACTCATACCCATTTATCAAACACCTCCTTAGTAATTGATTATAGGATTATATAATGTAACTTTATATTCAAATCATTAAATAAATAAAATCTCCTATTTAATCTTCACGTTGGTATTTTAAAAAAATATCAACATCACATTGACCAATACAAAAGATTTCATTCAAAATAAATTACTTATATTTGAATTTAATTTTTTAATTTTTATTATTATTTTTTTAAATTCTCACCAGATGAAGCCATATAGATATTTAAGTTAAAGTAAAGTGATTCAATGCAATTACTTATTTTTTTAAATGCTTCTGTAGGTGTTTTTTTCCCTCTCTTTTCATAATTATCCTAACATAGATGCTCCTCATTTTCACATATTAAAAATGGTGGAGAAAATATCACAACTAATTCTCACATAATTAATATCTCGCATATTGAGGAGGATGAAGAAAAAAACGACTAATAATTCTCACATAATGAAAAGCTATGAAGCACAAATACTTCATGTAAGGCAAAGAATCAGTATCAGACACTATACCGATATTTTCAGATACTTCCCAGATATGTATCTACACGCGATTTGACGTATCTATATTTCTAGATACTTTCTAGATACGTATCTAACATGCGATTTGACGTATCTATTTCTACGCGTATTTTTTTTTAAAAGAAAAAAGACAAGTAACTTCTTTCCCAATCTAAAATTAGGCAACCTATTTAAAAAGCTCACTATTCGAGTCCAAAACTAAAAGAAAAATAAATAAATAACAGACCAAACCCTATACTAGAATCATATAATCTCCATCTTTACATTTGAGTCCCCACAAAGTCTACCAAAATATAAACCATTTGGATATCTTCAACAATTTAATGAAGAAGTTTTTCGTTTATCTTCATAGTTCTCCCTCTAATCTTCTTCTTATTCTTTATAATACGAGTCACTTTTCTATTGCATTTTATTAACTATTGTACTTCAACATCTTAGATGTTATTTTTTTTGTATTGTATTTCAGTGTTTGTATTCTATTTTGCGCTATTGTATCTTCAACGTATCAGTATCTTCATTTTTTAGAAATATATATATTAAAAAAAATATAAAAAATGACGTATCCGTATCTTAGTTTTTTAGAAATTGACGAATCGCCGTATCCGATCATATTCGTATTGTGTAGTCGTATCTATGTTATATATATATATATACATATATATTTGTACTTTTCAAATTTGTAAATACAAATGGACACTCTCCCAATTTTGTTGATTCATATATGTTTGGAAAATAATAATATTTTAGAGCTTTTCATCTTCATACAAATTGATATTTTTTATTGCAATAAAATTTAAAATTAAGAAAATATAATTACAAATCCAAATGAAAATAAGATTTTAGGATTTCTCAAATAGAAAAAAATTATATTTTGGTTTAAAATTAACATAATATTAATAAAGTACTATAAAATAAACTAAGAGAGAGGTATATATATATATAAAATTAGAAATATCACAAATTTTTTAATGAAATAGAAAAAAAATGTTTTAAATTCAAATTAAGAAAAATCAGAAAATCAGAAAATCAAAATAATCTTTTTCCCTCTATCTTATTTTCTTAATTTGATCTATTTCAATTTCTTAGTTTAGAATTAGTTTTGATTATTATATTATATTTATTATTAAATTCTAAATTGTTATAATTGTTTATCGTTCTTAATTTTTAAAAAATATCATCGATTTTATTTTAAAAAATTTATCTTACAAAGCCACATATTAAATTAAATTAAATTATTTAAAAAAATTACATTACTAGATTTAAAGAAAATCGCATTTACTCTCCAAATTCTAACTCATGTTAAATAAAATAAGAAAATTTTAAAAACCAAAATTTATCTATATCTAATGTTATCTAAAATCTACCTCGAATTCACATTAAAATAAATTTTTTTGGAAAAAAAAAATCAAAAACTTATTTTATCTCAAACTCACACGAAGAGAATATAATCTTTTTTAAAACAAAACACATTTTATCTAAATTTTACACTAAAAGAAAAGAAGAAAAAAAAGTCTGATGTTATCTAAAAAAAATCATTTATTTCACCTTAGAGGACGAGAAGTTTTAAGAAAAAAAAAAAAATCAGTTTATCTAATATTCTTAAATAATTTCATTATATTCAAGTTAAATGCACAACAAATTTTTTTTTTTAAAATAATGATCCACGATAAATACAAAAGATTTTTGTTTTGAAAATAATCACATTATATCTAATAATTTTTAAATTTGAATTAAGATTAAATCAAATCAAATTTTGAATGTAAATGTTCTCCCTAAATGAACCAAATTGTACTCACAATTTTCCAATTATCTCATTTTCTTTTCTTTTTTCTTTTTATATTTCATTATCATTTAAAGGAGATTTAGATGGAATAATTTTTTACTTTTTTATTAAAATAAAAATAGTGAACTCAAATAGTAGTTATAAATAGAGTAGAAATATGTTTTATTTTAAAGATTTCTTATTATAAATGCAAATATTATTAATTAGTTTGTTTATTTTTTTAAGGAAGTTTATTTGTTCTCATGATAAAGGAAGGTTCATGATTCGGTTTGAGGCTCAAACTGAACCAAATCGTAAAATTTAAAAAGTATATCTTATGAAATCGAACCGAACCACATATTCGGTTCAGGTTCACATTTTTAAAATTTTTTTTAATGCTTTTTCATATTTTCTAAATATCTATGATTTGAAACAATGTATTTAAAAATATAGTTTTTTACGGTTTATTTTGAAATTTTAAAACAATAAAAACTAAAATGTTTAAAGTTTAATAATAACAATTATAATTAGTCATTATTTGGTACTACTAGTCTAGATTACTAATAACACTATTAATTCAATAACGAACTTAAAAATTATTCCAAAGTCCAAAAATATAAATCCTACAAACATAAAAGAGTTATCATAATGCAAAACATCATTAGTTGCTTTATTTTTCAAACTTGTATAACATATACATTGTTTTTGTAATATATTTATTAAAAAACATTTCAATTCGGTTTCAAATTGGTTTTCATATTTGAAATCGAACCGAACTGCAATAATTTGGTTTGAAAATATATAAAACCAAACCGAGCCACATTAATTCGGTTCAGTTCGGTTTAACATTTGGTTTGGTTTTATTAGTTTCATTGATCACCTCTATGTAATATCAAGCATTGAAATTGATTTAAAAAAAAAAAAAAAATTGGGAAGATACATTCGATAGTTTTCTTAATTTTTTTTCAGAAAAATACTTAAATTTACTTGATTACATTTTATATTTATAAGACTCTTATTTCTACTTATACATGTATAATTTATTTTCAATATTATGACACATATTCAAACTAATTAATTAAATTCAAACATATTATTTAAATACTTAAAAAAAAAAAAGGAGAAATCTTATAAATAGAAAAAGTCTATTTTTTTTTACAGTTTATACAAAAAGAAAAAAAAAAAATGAAAACAAAGAAACATAATTGTAAAATAATACAAACAAGGACGGACAACGGGAAAACCTCAATCCAATAAGCCACTTTGTTAAACCCTAACCCCTTTCATCTTCCTCTCGCTCTCACGTGCTCCCCTTCTTCCCGCCGGCTCCTCTTCCCTTTCAGCAGCTCAGTGTCGCCGTCGCCGTCGCATTTCTCCGATTCAGTGCCGCCGTAGCCTCTCACCTAGCCGATTTCACCAATCTTCTTCTCTCTTGTTGTTACTGGTATTCTCCCGTTCTCCGTCTATGTCTTTCTTCTCATATGAAAAACTCGAATTAGAACTTATTTAATGAAAGAATGGAGTAGTTGTTTTGATTTTAATTTTTTCTTTGTTTATAAAAATCGCCGAATAGCAACGGTAAAAAAAAAAAAAAAAAAAATCATCAGCCTCGCGGCAAAATGGGACTTTTCGAATAGCTGTATGCTGCCATATGCCTTTTAGTTTCTCGCTTTTGTCTGTCAATTGAGGCTTTGATGATAGTCTGTACATCACTTTGGTCTCTGCTGAAAATTGCCATGTTTCTAGTCTCCCAAATCTTCAAAAGCACCCGCCCACCATGATTTTTCCGACATCCCCTTTCTTTATTTATCAAGAAGCAGTCGGAGTAATGTATCGTATTCCAATTTCCAAATGTCTTTCGGAGATTTACACCTCCACGGCTGGTTGTTTTTGGATACTTTTTTGCAAGTCGTTATTAGAAGTGGAGGCTATTTATCCAATTCTCTTTTAATCCTAGGTTGTAGGAGTTGTTTTGATTTGACTGAACAACCGCAGCCATATTTATATTTGTAGATTATAGTTGGGAAGAAAACAATGAGTTGTTTTTGAAAATTGAAATTCTCACCCTTAAATTAAAATCACCACTGACACTTTGAATTTACGGAAAATAAGAGCAAAATATATGCTTTGTACTGTAAGGAGATCTAGAGTCCTAAAGTGAGCATTTAGTGGAAAAAAAAAAAAAGGAAGGTTAAAACTGTAAATCTTTGTGACCAAATTGAATAAAGCTTCAAATCTCAATAGTAGAATTGTAACATTTTGAAACCTAAAAATTAAATTGAAATCAAACTCAAAACTTAAGGGCTAAAAGTGTAACATTTTGAAACTTAGGGACCAAAAGTGTATTTTCCCCTCAAATTTTTGTTTAAGTAGAAATTGTGGTGGTGATTTTTTTAATTTTTTTTTTACACTTTTATATAATCATTGTAATTATGTTTAGCAATACTTGGTCATAACAATTTAGGATTTGTAAAATATTTTTAATTAGATTTGAGGCTTATGCCTCACTCTGTCTCGAGGCTTACACCTTGCCTTCAAGAAGAAAAACCTCAAAGCCACCTTTAGCATTTTCAAATATTAGTTCTATAAATAATATTTAATGTAATTGGCAAGTTTTCTTTATTCTCTTATTTGGAGTATGTCATATTCATTTTATCTTTCAATAATCAACAAGAAGCCTTGTTTTGTAGTTCTTCGATGAGGAATCCTCACAAGTGCGAGTCGTCAGCTCACATTGACCATGTAAAAAAAAAAGGCCTTGTTTTGTGTTGAAAAAGAAAATCCCATGACATGAGGATTTTGGAAAATACTTTCGCTTTGCATTCAAATTAGTCTTGATTGTAGAAACTAGTAGACATTTTGCATTTCTTTTAACGTTCAATTGATTCTGGAAACTACTACAAATCATGTTCTAATCTACTCTTTGGACGATAGAACTTTGAAAAGTGATGTGGTTTGGTTATAGGCTTATAGCCCACCAAAAGTTTGTTGCAGGTGTGTTATCTTCTTCATTGAATTGAATTTAGCTAATTATGGGCAAGAGAAAAAGTTATAAGCAAGACAAAAGGAACTCTAAGAGAAGAGTTGCCGAAGATGATGCTGCCTCTGAAGATATGGACGATGAAATTGATGCCTGTAAGATCTCTGTGTCATTTGACGATATTTTTTTAATGTTTCGTTTATGGATATTTCAATTTTTTTTCTCGGTATATTTAATATCCATGTGCGTAATGAAACCATGGAGTCTAATGATGTGCGTCACACTTTTAGTTCACAGGCAGAGGGATGTTATTCCCCTTGATATTAATGGTGATGCTCCGGAATCAGATGAAGATGCTGAGCAACCTGTTTTTAATTTAGAGGTTCCTACATCTTCCTTTTTCTCATCGTCAGAAATCTTTGTCAATATTAGTTACTTCCAGCCAATCTTCTAGTTTTATGGACAGGACAATTGACCTGGACATTTCTTGTGTTTGGTGCTTCTGTCGTTTGAATCAGAAATATGGTATTAGTAATGGGTATAAGTAGATGACCAATGGGGAGGAATCTTCTCTCATTCTGTTTTGCTACTTTAGATGCTAAGTTTTCACTCCATTAATGTGTGATGTTGGAATATATGATGGAAGTGGGCCCGTGTGCTTGGAGCTTGTCGAGAAATTACTTGAGAATTTGGCAGAAACAAGCCTCATTAATTTCTATATTACAAAGAATGTATCTGCCGTTCTCTATTGCAATTACTAGTATGATTCTTTCTCTAGTCCATGCATGGGAGTTTCCAGTTCCTGCTAAAGTGATCTTAATTCTTGCGTTTGCTCTATCTTTTCAGGGTATTGATGATGAAGATGATGATGATGAAGATGATGGTGAAGATATCCGTGATACTGGTTTAGCTGCAAAAAGTAAGAAAATGTGGTTTGAGAAGTTCTTATATTTAAATCTCTTTCTGTTGTAGTGAGAAATGGGCCAAGTAAATCAGTCAATTGTCGTTATGCTGTTTTATTTTTATTTTTAACCCCATGAAGTCAAACATGACCCTACCCAAATACAATTGCAGAGATGTACCATTTTGTTGAAAAAATGACAGGAAAACGTTAAATTACATATAGTTCTTATAACTTTGCACATAAATTCTTTCTTCCTAATGTAAAGAAGTAAAAAATACAAGCTTCAAGCTATTCTCATCTTTTTTGTTAAAAGTGCATGTTAATATTGTAAAATAAATTATAATGTCTCCTTGACATTTCATTTTTCTGCTACAAAATAAAATCAATTGTTCCACAAAATATCCAAGCATTCCAATAAAGAAAAACTTGCACCTTAAGCATCACTCGTATCTTTGCATGTCATTATTATGATGTTTACTTTAGTTTCTAAATGATTTTATTCATTTTTATATTTTTGCCTCTTGATGTAAGTATCTCTGCTCTTTGAAAAATACCATTTATTATTTTTTAAATATTCTTCTTCATCTTCAGTAGCATGTTTTCCAACACACGTGCCCCTTAGATCCCCATACCTCCATAATCTTAAAATTATAAAATAATCAGACACATACATGTTCATAGTGTCTCCTCATTAGACACATGTCAAACACCCTCCATGGCTGAATATAGAGTGTTACATGCTTTTTGTAGATTTTTTCTTTTTCTTTTTTTACATGGAAGAACATCTTTCATTAAAAAGAAAGAAGTTTGAAAGAATGGGCCACAAGAAAATAAAAGACCAAAACAACTGTGGGATTACGAAAAAAGTGTACAAAATTTTCCTTCATTTGCCCATGTTCTTTAGACTCCATGCAGTTACCCTTTTTTGAAATATAAAAACCGACTTCAAATAATGATTCTCAATCTCTCTCTCTCATCTATTTATTTATTTTGATCAATATTGTGTGCTACCTGTAATAAATTGAAAGACTCCCTGCCATTTCTTTTTTTTTTTAATATTCATTATCAATATGGTTTTTAATCCTTTAATGAATCAAGTTTTGTCTGGTTGTCATAGTTGCTAGGCAACAGAAGTTCTTGCGGGAAAAGTTTGGTGGAGTGGAAGATGAAATGCATGAGGATGAAGATGAAGACATGGAAGAACAAAAGACTGTATGGGGTGGAAGGAAAAGCAAATACTACGATGCTGATAATCGTGATTTTGAAGTGAGGACCTATATATGATGCCTTCATTTTCGTACCACTTAACTAGTCATTTCACCTTTCTGGAGTTTGATTGGCAATACGATTAGAATTGTGTTTCTTTTCTATTGCCGTCAATACAATTTGTTATTTATAATCTTAATGTATCTTATAGACTTCAAACTATAGTTGAAATAATTTTTTATTTTTTAACTTAATGAAGATCCAATCAAGTGATGATGAGTCCCTTGCAGAAGAGGAGGAAGAGGTTATTCGATTGCAGAAGGAGAAAGCAAAAACTTTCTCATTGGAAGATTTTGGCCTTGAAGATGAGAGTGATAGGGAATTAACTCTAGAGGTACTTCCGCCTGCATTTGTTCTCTTGTGTTGAATTATCATTTTTTTTCTCTAAAAAGTAAAAGTGAAATCAGTTGGGAAAGTTCTTGGCTCATTGGACTATAAATTCAGTCAACTCTTACATGACTATAATTTGTGTCTTCACAGGAAATATCTGCAAAAGGAATTGATTCTAAAACTTCAGCAAGAAATGAAGCTTCAGAAAATATGGATGCTACATATCAGGAGATTGCTAAAGACGTGAATGCTTTAACAAGAGAGGAGCAGATGGATGTCTTG
The DNA here is from genome assembly GCF_009727055.1 of Benincasa hispida. NCBI lineage: Eukaryota > Viridiplantae > Streptophyta > Magnoliopsida > Cucurbitales > Cucurbitaceae > Benincasa > Benincasa hispida. The sequence continues at coordinate 77,628,425 of NC_052360.1, read as the reverse complement.
AGCAGGTATTTTTTTTTTATTTTATCATTTGGTCGTCGTCACTTTCATTTCATTTTAACAAAGCCTTTACCTGTGTTCAAAGCCTTCCCCAAGAAAAAAACTCAATTACGTGCAATGTCTGGCTTACTGCTCTCTTGTACTGGTCAAGATTAAAGTGATAGCGGAATTGCTTATGAGCCTTTAATCCATTCATAAAATTTTTAGGATTCTTTAATCCCATCTCTCTAATAACATATAAAGCATCCAGGGGTGCTCATATTTAAATGCCCCCTCCACTACCCCGCACTCTATTTCAAAAAGCCCTCCCGGGCGCGTGCCTAGGTACTATGTTTAGGTTCAAGGTGAGGAACACAAAATATGGTGGGTATTAGGTGCTCGCCTTTTGTGAAGCCATAAGCCTCAAACCCTTGGGCCTCGGGGCTTTTAAATTATTTCTAAAAAAAAGTAATAATTAGGTTTTTCCTTCTTTATCAAGTAAAAATTTATTTACTAAGTCAATGCAAAATTTCCTTGTGTCAAGGGTTTTTTTTTCTTCATATTCTCACTTCAACTATTATCTTCTTTATGTAGTACTTTTATATATGTCTGGCTTTACCAAAAAAAATTGCACCTTTTCTTACATTACGCTTTGTGTTTAAGCCCCATAAGATTATTGCGCTTTATCGTTCCTTGAGCTTTATAAAAATTGCCCCTTAGATAAAATTTTGGACTTAGTAATACGATGAATGAATAGCGTCCTTTAAAGTTTGATTACATTGCTTGTTAGGATAGCAATCTGGTTTAGCTAGAGCAAGATTAGATTAACCTGTTGTCCAAGCATAAGAAATCTGACAAAGTGAGGAGGGGTTTCCAGAGAGAAAATGGGAGAAATGAAATTGGTTAGTTGAGCGGGAAGGCTTGTGGCTCTCAAATACCCTGAAGAGTTATTGATCATTCCATGTACATATAATAAGAACACTCAATTTTCTAATTTTCTTAAATTATAGCTGAAATCCTAAATGGCACCGTTCATTTGGATTGCCTCTTTCTGTGGGAGGTTGAAGTCATCTATGGCTTTCTTACATTTTCCGGTTGTGAAAATCTTGGTATTATAGTTCTGCTCCGGAGTTAATTGGTTTGCTGTCCGAATTGAATGAAGCAGTGGATCAGCTTGAGAGCAAAGTTAATCCAGTTTTGAACAAGGTACGCTTTTCTCTTGTTTAGCCTAAAATTGACATCATTCATGCTTAACATTAATGAGGATAATTTAGAATGTCAGACACAAGTATGGTCTCCTAGTGAACATAAGTATTTAAAATGGACACTTCTGTCTTGTTTATGAAGTTATAGATTTATTTTATTGTTTGGTGGCTGTTATGTTATTTTACTCTCAAGGGAGTACGAATTTCATATTCACTACAAGAGAAAGACTCCTATTTATAGAGTCTTATTATAAGTGGGGTAAAAAGGAAATTAACCTAGAATATTACCCAATTTCTAATTTACCCTATTCTTCTTACATCAACTTAGATGACAATGGGCATTACTAACGTACTAGTCTTTACACTATTGATGATTTTTTAAGGTTCGAAATGGGAAAATTGCAGTGGGAGGAGGACTGCAATATTTGGAGCTAAAGCAGGGTCTTTTGCTCTCTTATTGCCAAGCTATAGCCTTCTATCTTCTTCTGAAATCTGAGGGGCAAGCAGTACGGGATCATCCTGTAATTGCTCGCCTTGTAGAGATCAAAAACTTATTGGATAAGGTTTTTCCCCCCTCTCGCTTTAGTTTATATGCTCCGATGTTGTCTGTTTTTTCATTTTGTCACCCTTCCATGTTGTAAACTTGTAAGTTTGAACTTGTTCTGCACCTGACAGGTAAAAGAACTTGACGAGAACCTTCCATACAAATTAGAAGATATCATTAACATATATCAGCGGGAAGAAACAGATGGAAAATTGAACAAAGAGAATGATCCTGTTTCATCTGAGTTCTTTACAAAAGATCAGGGGTCTTCTCATCGCTCTTCTGATAGCCAAAAAGTGGGATTGGTATTACTTTAATCTTACACTAGGGTTTTGTATACAGTTAATTTAAAATGTCATAATCTCTCATAAGCATGTCTATCTCTCACATAATTTCTACATAGAGGTTTATCCTGTGTTTGTTACTTCTTCCAAGGGAAAATAATTTAGAAATATTTGTCCATTCCAGTCTGCATGTATTGTTTTTATTTTAGAAAAAAAAAAAAAAACTTCGTCGAATATTTGAAGGTGTTTTGAAAGTTAAAGTTAGTCATATGTTTGGCAATGGTACTCGTCTAAATAATAATCTCTCTACCTGTATTGTTACTTCTCTCCATTATTTGGTCATTTAATTTCTTATGACATTCTATATCATATCTTCAAATTTGAGTTATTCTTTAGTATCATGAATGCTCCTTTATAATTGCAAAAACATGAATACAAAATATATAGAATATGGGTTATGTTTAAAATAGTTTTCTGCTAGGCACAAATATATATATGTTTATTCTGAACTAATTTTACAGAAGTTTCGATACCTTTTTGAATATGTGAATGTTCACTAATTAATAAATATAAAATATAAATAGGAACCTTTAGAGTTAAAATCAGAAAACAGCTACAAATATTTTGAGTTTTGCTTTTTTTCCCTCTGATCAATCATCATTCGTGATGATGCCATATATTGAAGACTTAACGCATCCTGAAATGACTTATAAGCTTTAATTTTATAAGCAGCCCAATGCAAAAACTGGGTCGGAGAATGTGGATAAATTGAAGGAGAAAGGGAAGAAAGAAGGGAAGCATAAACAAGTGGTAATTATTCCCTACAAAACAAGTTGATGAAAAATTTTCATTCTAATTCGTTATTGCTCTTATTATCCTGTTCCTTTTTGGTTTTTTTAAATACATTTTTTCAAAATTTTATTTTTACATTTGCAGGGTTATCAAATGAGTGTCCAGAGCATGGAAATGTTAAAAGTAAGAGCACTCCTTGAAGAAAAGCTAAAACAGAAGGACTTCACTCTAATTGAACCAAAGCAATATGGAGCCAAAAAGCATATGCAACCAATTAATCGGTATTGCTTTGGATTATTATATCACATAATCCTCTTTTTTTTTTTTTTTTTGTATTATGACAATTAATTTATCTGATTTGGACAATGCAGGAAGCTTGAAGCATATGGCGATTTTAATGATGACACCGATGCTCTGGCTACTCAGTGGAAGGGCCAAGATAATTCTGCCAGTGCAGCTGATCTCATGCGGCTTGTTTCTGCCAAATTGAAGCCGAAGGTTTGAACCATAATAGTTCAACTTAGCCCTTTCATATCCCTAATAAGGAATATTTAGATAAATGAGGGAATTGGGTTGCTTTCGGCATGTGTTAACTTAGTTCTAGTTTCACTAACCTTAGGAATTGGATGATAACAGTCAAATTGAGTCATCTTGAAGACTAAGCGTTGATATTTTATTTTATAGTTTTTAAGATGAAAAATCCATATTTTCCTTTGGATATGCAACCAGGAAATGCAAAATGGATAGCCCAAACCAAGAGGAGCCGCAATGAAACGAAGGAAAGCCAGACAAAACTAAACAAAAGAGCTTCAATTGTTAAACATAAGAAACACTTAACTCTTTGGTTGTAGATGTGACTCGAGTTTAGGAGGGGTAGATGAATAAACCGAGATCACATATAAATGAGAGGGATCCTGAGAATATGAAAGTATGGTTAAGAAAGACTTAGAAGAATTGCAAGTTATTACCTATACCAACAAGGTGCATCTTACTTTTCAGTGACTTAATTATAGGAACTCCGAAATTAAGAATGTTTAGCTTGGAGCAATTATATGTTGGGTGACCTCACAAGAAATTTCTTTGGAAACATGTGAGTGAGGACAAAACATGTCGAAAGAGCCCTTGTTGGTTTGTGGGGATAGTCTTCCCTCTTGGAAGCAATTTAATACAAGTAAGGATGATGTTACGAAGTCACAAGGGATATAGCGAAATGTCAGGGCCATTACATGCCGAATTCGGATTCAGAATCCTAATTCAGATCCTAGGCTTGGGGCGTCACAGTAGACATTCTCTTTGATCTCTTTGGTTGTATGCTTGGAATGAGAGGTGTTGATGAGCTCATATCCAAGTTATTAAATTTAAGATATTGTTCATATAATGAATTCAACATAAACATGAGTATGCATGGCAGAAAAACAGGAGTGCAGGGATATAAAAATTCGTTTCTAAATTACAGTGCCTTACTTTGTAACTTTTGTGCCTAATGGTATTTTGTGCTGGTTTTGGTTAATTCCTTTCTATCATCTGAAGGTCATTTCTGGTGATGATGATCTGCCCACAAGAGACGATATTGGAGAAAGGCGGAGGAAATATGAACTTCAAATGTTGGCGAGGGCTGGAGTTGAGTCAAAGAATGGCACTAGTGTCCCCGAGAGTAACAGTGATAGTGATGACGGTGTTTTGAAAGGAAATGGTGAAGTAGACTCTGAAGATGAATTGTACAAGCAAGTCAAACGACAACGTGCTGCGGAACTTGCTGCCAAAGCAGAAATTTACTCCAGGTATGTTTCTATCACCAAAGGTGAAGTTTAGCCTTTGGTTTGTTTTGTTTCATATGTTACTAATATGACTTTGTCTGACAAACAACTTCTGCAGGACCACGGCAACTCCATCGTCTCCCGAAATTGTGAATGGAAAACGCAAGATCAGTTATCAAGTAAGTACTCCTTTCATTTCCACCAGCATCTCTTCCATTGATTCAGTTTATTGCACGTGGATTCATTTACATTCTCACACTTGACGTGTTCAGATGGAGAAGAACCGAGGCCTAACTAGAAAACGGAAGAAGCTAACAAAGAACCCAAGAAAGAAATACAAGGTAATTGCACTATATGAAATCCTCAATCCCTCCTCCAATACAATACATTTCTGCATCCGTTAAATTTTCCACTTACATCTGTGTCCGTATATTTGTGAATGTGAATGGTGCAGTTGAAGTTTCAAGATGCAGAAAATCGTCGTAAAGGTCAGGTCCGGGAGGTTAAAAAGCCGATTCATTTATATGGTGGAGAGGCAACAGGAATTAACCCAGGAATCAGTCGGAGCATCCGGTTTAAAAGTTAGGACTATGGGATTGTACCAGTTTTGTCTTCTTGAGAGAGTAGCATTACAATCCCTACTGGTGATGGGGATGAGGCAAGGAATCACTAGTTTTTTCAAGTATTAGTCTTCCATATGAGTTTCTTGATCAACCTCAAGAGAGCTTTGTTTGGCTTTAGATGGATCAAAACGTTGGTCAAGCTGTAAATTATTCCAGAAAGTGTATGTTAGAATTGATACCAATTTTGTTTTTGGTTTTTTTTTTAAAAAACTAATTGAAATATTTATACCTTTATTTTATTTCAAATGATAGAGAAGATTTAAGTTAAACTGATAAAGAGTATTCATTTCAATGGCTTAATTTTAATTTGATAAAATTGAATTCTTTTTTGAAAAAAAAAGAAGAGTAGATTTGAGTTAAATTAGCCAAGTGGAAAATGTTAATTCCTTTGGTTAGGTTGAGTTAAATTATGAATTGCGTTTCTGAATTTTGTTTGATGATATCGTTGTTTAGTTTTAAAGCCTGGAAAAATATTGAAAGATAGATTGTATTTTAAATTAATAATTATATCAATTTAAATCTTAAATTATCAATTTACTTCTAGCTTGATTATGTTTTATGAAACTTATAGTTTTAACTTCTAAACTTTCATAAATAAATCAATTTAGACATTTGGTTAAAATATCCTTTAAAAATTGTTCATACATGGTCCATTTTGAATTAAAAAAATTGCTTATTTATCTTTAAAAACTTCATTTGTTTATTTGTGTTAAAATTACAAAATTGCAAATATTGATGTCGGATGTGGTTGATTAAAGAAACTAAAAGAAGAATTCTTTTTTAATGAAAATTGACACGCAAGTTAGATTCGTTTGTTACGTGACTTTCAACACTTTATTTGAAAATAATTTTTTCCAAACATCAATTTTTTTTTCTCTATGACGAGTTCTCTTTATCTTTCAAAACTGATTTTTCTATTTGTTCCATTCTTTTGTTTTTCATTATATATATATTGAATAGAGTTAATAATCACCTAACTAATTGATATTAACCTAACAAAGTTAATATAATTATTTACTTTTACTTGATCGATAAAAGTTTACTTAACATAATTTATAAGATGTTGAGAGTATATTTTCGGAATAATGATGTAGAGGCATGTCTAAGTGTAATTGTAAGAGCAAGAAGATCATTCTTGATATTATCTCCATAATAAGATTATTATACAACAGCTATGATTAACTCACCAAATATAATGGATTATGGAAGATGCATTTCATATTCATACTCAGATACAAAAAGTTGCATATTTTGTTTTAAGAATTTGATCTTTTCATGGGGAGGCATTTTCGAATGATGAATTTTATTGTTGTTGAAAGATACATTAAATTATGACCTTACTTGAACCGGATCTGTTATATAGTATCCTTGAGTTCTAAGAAAGATGAATTAAATTTTTAGAGTAGAAGACTTAGACAAGGAAAATCAGTTCTGTTTCCTACTTTCCTTGACATTGACAAAATCAATGTTCACTCACCTCAAGTTTTCTGGCTGAATGTAGTTTCATGCAAATTCATCAAGTTTTTTTTTTTTTTTTTTTTACAGGATTCAGGTGGGGGGAAAAAAGTGAGAACCTTTAAATCGCTGAAGATCGCTTAACCTTCTCTTGCAGGAACTGCAAAATATGTTCACGTTTCCAATTATCAATGTTCACTCACCTCAAGTTTTCTGGCTGAATGTAGTTTCATTGCAATTATTCATCGTTTTTTTTTTTTTTTTTTTTACAGGATTCAGGTGGGGGGAAAAAAGTGAGAACCTTTAAATCGCTGAAGATCGCTTAACCTTCTCTTGCAGGAACTGCAAAATATGTTCACGTTTCCAATTATCAATCCTGCAAAAGTTAACATATAAAATATCAAACATTTGTTATATCGAGACTATCATCAATGGACAATGGTAATTTAACCTATTAAGCTAAATCAAAATCTATATCGCTATATACACCATCTTAACCTCCTCAAACATATTCTTCATTCACTTGATTCACTTGATTTTGCTCTAAGGGGGTGTTTGGCTAAATAACTCAACTCCACCAACTTCAATAGTGTTCACAATTAAAGTTTGCACAATCATCGAAGAACTTCATCTTCTCATTTTTCTCTCTTTTGTACATTTATCGAGAAATTCCATTTTCGTAACTTTACACCTCAAGCACAAACTTTCTAACTCCAACATATTAATTTTAGACTTTAAAACTCAACTCAGTGCCCTAAACAATCCTTAAGATTAATTATATGTACTCTGACATAAGTTATGGATACGAGCATTCTTCTATACATTATTATATAACAAGTAAATAGAAAAAGTAGAAGTTACCTGATGCTTTCTTTATGTTGGCCCTCATCATCCAGCAAAATCAGCTTCGGTGGAGAGTTGAAGATATATTGAACCTTAACTGAAGGGAATTGATCCTTTTCTTCTTCAATGAAGCCAACAATTTCAGGATAGAAAACTAGCTTCCTCATGCAGACTTCCAGCACGGCACCAGAATAAGTTATCTGCAGGCAGGAACAGTGTTTTAAAAAGCCCTCTCGGCGCACGCCTAGGCCCAAGGTGCAGGTCTAGCGCCTCGCCTTGGAAAAGCGAGGCTCACAAAATAAGGCACGCCTTAGGTGCGCGCCTTTTGTGAAGCCCCAAGGATCAAAGCCCTGCACCTTAGGGCTTTTCAATTATTTTTAAAAATAGTAATAATTAAGGATTTTCCTTCTTATTAACTAAAAGGATCAAGTTTACCAAACCTAAATGCAAAATTTCTTGTGTTTTGGGTCCCTTTTTTCCATATTTCCACTTCAATTATACTCTCTCTTTTTAATGTAATATTTTTATATATAGTGCGCCTCACAAAAAAAAGTCCGCGCTTTTTTGTGCGCCTAGGCTTCCAGAAGGCCATTGTGCCTTAAGGCACCTTGGACATTTAAAAACACTGGTCAGGGAACTTAGTCAATCGGCTTTCATCTTTAGTTGAAATGAAATGATAAGACACAAATGCAAATAGTTATGAAACACAATCAACAACAAACAACAGAGTACTGAATTTGGGTGAGGGTGGAACTCAAAACTCAATCTCTTGGAGAGATTCTAAATTCTGGATGTATATAAGACTTCGCCTTGGAACTATTTATGACATATTGCCCTTGGTTTTTGTGGGACATACTTATCGTTTTAAGAAGACTTTATCCAGCCATCAACCAAGCTTTTATCTGGAATCTTTGGTGTGAGCTCAATAGCGGAATTTTCAAGAACGTTTCTTGGACGATAATTTTTTTTTTTTTTTTTTGGAACCCAAGCTTTCATGAAGATCAATGAAAGAATATATTGGGGCATACAAAAAATAAGCTCCCAAAAAGAGTCCTTAACAACCTACAAAATGGATACCAATTAAGAAAAAAAAAAGGGAATAAGACCAGACTAATAGTTACAAGAAGTCCAAGTAATGGACCTCTTAGCCCCTCTAAAGATCCTACTATTCAACTCGAGCTACAAATCCCACAAAATACCAAAGGAGCAAGCTTGCTACAACACTCCATCTCGAGAGGGGAGTTCATCAGGATGTCCTTAATCATAGAATAGTTGTCCCTGCAACTCCATGGAGGGGTATACGGCTAAATGGAAAAGGGAAACTACTAGTCTCTTGGAACAAGTAATCGTCTCATATTGAATGTGGAAAATCTCTCCAGAAGTTTGAAACACTGATAAAAGGATATTAAAAATACTATTGATGTGTACCCATGGTAATTTACAAAATAAGGTGAATTAGTAGGTTACACTAGCTCAACAATGAGCCAAGTATTTCTAATCCCCCACTTTCAACAGGGTTGTGATATGCATTGTCAATGCATTGCACATCCCTTGTATCACCTTTTTCTAAAGATGAGTTAGTTTCCCTTATTTACGGAAACCTTGTTTTGGACCGTAGTTGTGATAATTACATCTGCTGAACTAATGTGTTTTAAATTGACAAATCTACCACAGGGATGTACAAGCATTCAGTTTTAGAAGTGTGATACATTAATCACAAAAGGAACTGTCAGCTAATGAATTTTTGGGGGAGAACTAAGATTTCATTGATTCCCTTTGAAGAAATCAGCACATTTATGACATCTTGTGTACCTTACTCGTGGCATCATCAGAATCCTCAGTGCAACACTTCAAACAGTCCGTCACTAATTCTGCAGTACAAATCTGGGCATGAGGATAGTGTGTAATATTAAAAACAATGCACTTCAAAACTATTACATAAGCTGACACAAAACGGTTGCAGATTTTACATACCATCAATTCTTTTCTTCTTTTGGATAAAAACTATTTGAAGTCATTATCAATCCTTCACAAATCCAATGTTGCCAGAATTGCCGGTGCAACAATGACTGAATTCTTCATTTGGAATTACATTTTTTGAAATGTTTCGGTAAAAGTCATTTGTAAACCTACGGATTCTTAAAATACGATACTTAAAGGCAATATGTTATCTTAACTCAACATCTCCAACCTATTTCTTGTTTCCAAAAACAGTTGCATAAACAGTTGAAGGTAATGGAACCCCCCGGGAAGATCTCCCCCAGCCAAGCCTAGTATTTCCTTAAAAGTGATGTTAGGGTGCTATTTTGAAAAGACAGGTGACTGCTAGAAGAGGTGGGGAGCAAATATAATTTTAGAAAGTGCCTTTACTAGAGTAAGGTTCAATTAACAGCATTAGTCTAAGCGTGGAAAATGATTTCTCTAACCGCTGTATAAGCATTTTCACATTTAACAAACATGGCCTTTGGAGACAGCCTTGAAAAGCAGACTCCTTTGAGCATTGTGATCAGATAACTCGTAATAACAAGTGCACTTGAAATCAATATTCACAAGAAAGAATATCTTCAAGCAATGAAAGAGGGGCGTTTCCCTTCTTTCCACATAGAGTTTTATTCAATCAAAAGCATATATCATCGGTGTGGGGGAGATATGAAACCATTTCCACTTGTGGATAAAGGTCATTGCGAGAAAAAAAAAAGTCGCCAAGAGGAATAGCACTAACAATCACTTATCAGAAATACTTGATACATGATTTCTGAAAACATAATCAACAAATCACTGGAGGAACAAGATTATCCACAGCTTCAAAAAGTTGAGGACTTTTTTTTCTTCCCATAGAAACAGTTTTTTATGGGTTTTTACATACAAAACAAATTATTATATCAGAATTTCAGGAACTATCTTCCCAAACAAATTCCCACACAATCAAAGAAGTAGGAACTTAAGTCTGTCACTGAACTCACCACTTACCGTATCTTTGAACAAAATGAGAACTAATATTAGCAAACTTTATCCACAATACTAAGAAATTGATTGAAGATATCGAAATTATAACCAGCACTTTACACATCAGACTACAACAAAGTAATCCGGAAATCCAAAATCCAAATCAAGCAAAAAAAAAAGATACGTAAACAAAACCAATCACAAGAAGCACAATCCACCGTACAAAAGAACGGAGAGAATCAAGAAAAATAGCGAACAAAATCCATTACGATGCTGCTAATTCACGAGAAATAGCCACGAAAACGGAAGAAATGCAGCAGTAAAGATATAAATTCAAAACCGAATCAAGAATTAGTGTACAAATAACAACGAATTAAACACATCACCTTGATCTTTGATATATTCAGCTAAAGTGTGACAATCGGAACAGAGAGCAAGGCCCGTGAAACCTAGATCCTCACATTCCCTCGAGCTAAGTTGCTCCTTTGACCAAGCCAACGGCATTGACGCTATGAAAATGACCACCGTTGCTGCTACCGCCATCGTCACCGCCGTAGCGGGATTCCTTACCCCGGGGAGAAGCTGCATCTCTATGTTCGCCGGCGATTGAGGGTGAAGAAGCGAAGTCTACAGACGATCAGAAAACTCTCACTTCGAAAGACCAATTTTTTAAACTTCAAATTTGAAGAAATAACATTTTTCGTTATTTTTACCTATTGGATCAATTTTCTTAATTTTTTAAAATTATATTTTCAGTTTTTAAAAATAGATTCGTTTGTCCTTAAATTTTGAAATACATTTTTCTTTTTAAGAATATCATCCTTTATGATTTTTACTCTTATTAGTGGGAGATGATAGATTAAACTTCAAAATCGATAATACATGCTTGACATCAATTGTATTTCTTTTAATTTAAATTTTTCAATTTAATTCTTAAATTTAGGTTTAGTTTTACTTTGGACACGTTGATTTAAAAGTTTTATTTGGATTCTATGATTTGTGTTTAGCTTGAATTTAGGTCTTAAAATTTGGTTAAATTTTAAAATCATCTCTAAACCTTATTTTATCCGTGAAATTTCACATATTTTATTTTATTTTTTACTTAGTCCTTAGCCCAACCCTAACATAGTTACACAAATGGAAATTTGTCACTTGAACAAATTTGTCAACATGGTAGCAATAGAGATGATATGGGATGTTTAACTATGCTCATGAATTAAATTGAAGCTCTCTAAAATCAAATGAACTAGAGGCTTGGTTTGAGTTAGAAAAAAATATTTTTCAAAAATTCATTTTTATTTAAATAGTATTTGATAAAAATTCATTAAATATAAATACACGTGTTTAGTAGCTCCTTTTCAAAATATTTTTGCATTTGGTTCGTTATATACTAAAATGTTTTTATTAATGTAAAATTACTATAAAGGAAATTTTTGGCGATACCGGTGGTTGGAGTTGGCTGGCGATGGTCACTAGAGATCAAGGACAATTGCACGAAAATGGTAGTCAGAGGTTTGTTGGCAAGTGGTGGGCAAAGGTTTGCTCGCAGCAGTTGTCAAAGGTGGTGGCCAAAACTTCTCAAATTAGAAAAAGATTAAACATTGTACTCAAAATTCATATTTTTTAAAAGTTGATTTCAAGTGTTTATTCTGGACCAACTTTATAGACTCATTTTTCAAAATTCATTTAAATTGGTTGTCAAACACTTTAATTTTTTTTTTCAAAATGACTTTTTTTAAAAAAAAAAAAAATTAATCACTTGAAAATGTATTCCAAATACATTATGTATTGAAATTAAACTGAATTGATTTAAGCTCAAATCATATAGACAAAGTTTGTAATCCATATAGGTCAAATAGAACTTTGTCCAAATCACAAGGACCAAATTTGAATTTAACCATTTTTCTTGTTTAAATTGCTATTTTGATCTCATTGTTTGAGTTTAATTTTCATTTTCTTTTACAATATATGGGGTGGGAGAATCGAACCATGGTCCACGCACTATGTAAATTGATCTATGCTTATTTTGACAATTTTAGTTTTCATTTAGTTTATAACTTTTTTAGTACAACCATTAGGGTGCATAAGAATTTGAACCTCCAACCTTAAAAGAAGAAATATATGTCAATTACCTTCAGGTCTAATTATACTTATGTTGATAATGGAAATTAAAATTTAAGAATCTTTTTAACTTAATTTCCATGGTTTCGTTAGAAGCTAAATATATGTTATGAACTATGAAGCACAGATACTTCATGTGAGGTAAAGAATCAGACACGTATCAGATACTGATACTTCCAGATACTTCCCAGATACGTATCTGACACGCGATTTAACGTATTTATACTTCCAGATACTTTTCAGATACGTATCTGACACACGATTTGACGTATCTATTTATACTTTTTTTTAAGAAAAAAGACAAGTAACTCATCTAATTTTTCCCAATCTAAAATTAGACAACCTATTTAAAAAGCTCACTACTCGAGTCCAAAACTAAAAAAAAAAAAAAAAAAAAAACGGACCAAACCCTAGACTAGAATCATCTAATCTCCATCTTCACATTTGAGTCCCCACAAAGTCCACCAAAATATAAACCATTTTGATATCTTCAACAATAAGTTCTTTGTTTATCTTCATACTTCTCCCTCTAGTCTTTTCTTTTTCTTCTTTGTAATATGAGTCACTTTTCTACTACATTTTATTAATTATTGTACTTTAACATCTTAGATGTTGCTTTTTTTGTATTGTATTTTATTTTGTGCTATTGTTATTAACTTGTATGTTAAATTTATCTATATCCTAATTTTCTTTAAGAAAAAGAAGATATATTTTAAACATATCAGTATCCTCGTTTTTTTAAAAATATATATATTAAAAAAAATGACGCATCTTTAGACATATCCATATTTTAGTTTTTTAGAAATTGACTAATCGTCGTATTCGATCGTATCCGTATCATATAGCCATATCAGTATCTGTGCTTCATAGGTTATGAACATATAAATAACTAAAGTGAAAAATTTTAAATGAAAAGGCACTCAAAAATTTAGAGTGATAAAACTTCATCAATATGCAACTCAAAATATAAATGGCAAAAGGAGTTTAAGAAGCTATTTTGGTTAGACTTAAAAAAAAAGATCAAAGGCCAAATTAATTTAACGATTCTAACGTATCTAAATAATTGACCTAATAACAAGACTTTAGATATAATTTTTCGATTTCAAACTAAACTTTAAATGTTATACTATCAACTCATCAACGATAGTTAAATGACGGAGATCTCACCCTTATTTAATACATTCTAGAAAGGATATTTAAAAACAATTAAATTTGACAAAGTTATTAAATAAAATGTGAACAAAAAATACCGAATCCTTGGTGGTTCACATCAAACATTATTTTACTTGTGTACCAATAGACTAATGTTTTCTAATAATATTAAGAAAAAATTAGTAAAAGACAATTTAGAGATAATAATTTGAGTGATTTAATTATAAAAGTAAAATTGAAACTTTCAACATTATAAGGACTAAATTGAAGAAAAACTACAACTATAAATATGAAATTTAAAAATTTAAAAATTAAAATTAAGTCAAACTATAGAAGATAAAAATTTGTAAAACTATAATGCAGGTAAATTGAAACTGATGGAAATTTATACTTTAGAAGTTAAAATAAAAAAGTTATGCACCCAACCTGGTCAAAGTTATTTATTTATTTATTTATTTATTTTCTTTTTTGGGTGTGTACATAAAACATAAAGCTTCAAACAATGGTTTTATTTGTCTATACATTGAAAGTGGATCCTAGTCAAAGTCAAAAAGGAAATAATTAAGAGTTGGAAAGAAAAAGTGGTAGGATCCATGTGGGAAAATTTATATTTTCAAATCTCTTTTTGTTTTTAATATATATATATATATAGTTATTGACATTTTTCTTCTATCCATTTATATTGGAATTGTTTTCTTCAATATTACATTTAAATGTAGAAGTAGGAAATAAATTATGTAATTTTTTTTTTTTGAACTTCATTCAATTATACTTCAAATTTAGATAAGTACTGTAATTTTAATATGAAACTTTAAAAGCATGTAAATTTTAACATGAAACTTCAAATTTACATTTATATTGGTTAAAATTTTAAACTTTTTTTTTAGAAAATAACTAAAACAATTAAGTATACATTCAAGGAATTACAAAACATACAATAATAATATAAACTTGATAAGACTCGTTTAAAGGAATTTTTTAAGAAGATTTTCAAAAAAAGAATAAGAAAGACTATTTACATAAAATAGTAAAATTTAATTTAATTTTTTTTTTTTTTTTTTATAGAGGTTGATAGAGGCGAATAGAAGCTTATCAATGTCTATCAATGATAGAAATTAATAGAAGTTTATTATTGGTACTATGTGATAAATATTGATAAAAGTCTATCGGTTCTCTTTATCCGTACCAGTTTTGAGTTGACTGTTCGACGCTCAGGGAGGCCCTCGAAGGAGTCGTTCCCAGTCCGTCCCCCAATTGGCACGCTGCGACCCGCTCTCGCCGTGGGAGCAACTCGAGCAGTCCATCGACAGCTGACGGGTTCAGACTGGGACCCGTGCCCATATATATATTTTTAATTATTTTTGTAAATAAGTTAAACTTTTTTCTATGAGTGATTTTTTTTTATCCTTTTGTAAAGTTATTCAATGCATGGTTAAGTATTGATTTTATTGGAATTAGCTAGTGAACTGTGGAGATTTCCACTTTCTTATTCTTCATATTATTATTATTAAATTTAGGTGGAGGAGTTAGTGAAAAAGTTGAATAAAATGGAACAATTGCAATATTTACCTAAATTTAACGTGGAAATTTATATAACTTAAAAATTTAAGGGTTAAAAATTGATTTCATTTCCATAAAAGATATTGTACCTATTTAATTAGTAGAACTATGTTGAGATTAACAAAAACATTTGTATTTTAATTTTCTGTTCTCTTCACCAATATAATTACCAAATAGGTTATATATATATTTTTGTCCCCTCTCCTCTCCTTCATCTCTCTCATGTATTTTATAACACTTTAAAAAAAAAGACATTTCATGACACATAAACAGTAGAAATTTAGAAAATAGAGAAAAAAAAAACAGGCATAAAAGCTAAATTTACGTTTTTTTTTAAATGAAGAAAAGGAATTTTTCGATTTTTTTGAAATTTATAACATATTTTTGTCATGAATTTATGAGTTAGAAAAATGATAAAGGTGCAACTTTGGTGGAAAAAGACGGTAAATTTTGATTTTGATTTTTTTTTACATGATAGTTTTTTGTGTCACCAATTTATGATTAGAATTAATAGTCATTAAAGAATTAGTGATAATTCTTTAGAATCATTAAAATGAAAAAAAAAAAAGGTTTTTGGCAAGAAAAAAATGAAAATTTTGGAATTTTAGATTTTTATGAATGTTTTTTTCGTGTCATCAATATAGAACTTGAATTAATTATCATTAAAGAGCAATGGACGAAAAATGTGTTAGGTTAATTAATATTAAATTAGAAAAATGTTAACTACGCTTAGTAAAATTTAACTTTAATACTAAAGTGGTGTATATTTATTTGAACCAAAATATACTTAGACTAACGTCTCATTTGGGACCGAACTTGCAACAGTAAAAAGAGATTATGACAAAAAAAAATATTATACTTTTATCAAGTAATTTAGATTAAACAAAAATTAACTGAAATTCCAATTAATCATATATAAATTTAAGTAAAAATATATTTTAATAAATTATAAATTAAGTATCAATAGAAAAATAAAATAGTACTAGATAAATTTTAATTTAAATTAGAAAAAATGATTGACGATATTTGATAAATTAAGACTAAATTTATGTAAATTTAATTATATGAATCAAGTTAGTGAAAAAAAAACTAGTTACAATTAAGATTTTTTTTTTTAAAAAAAAAAACACTTTTAACGGTATCAAAATCAACATTATCAATCTATGACTATGATTAACATTCTTTAAATAGAAATAATTAATTACAAAGTATTTTTTATTTAATAAATAAAATAAAATAATATTAGAAAGCTAATTACATTCACATGTTTTTATATATGATATATTATTTTTATGTTTAAGAAAAACATCGAGAAAAAATAAAAAGAGTGGAAGTTATAATAGAAGTTTTTCAGATTTTTTTTTCACGCTAACACAAAATTTGATATATTAAAAATGTCGAGTTTACTCTGTTAAATTTCAAGAATAATTTAGACCTTTATTCACTAATATTAGATTAATTGAATTTGTCAATTGTTTCTAATTATAATAGGAAAATATGCACAAATAAGAAAAGTTTGCATGTCCTTATTTCATTTCTGGAAGTTCCTAAATTGATCAATTCAATCGGGACAAGCCCTTTTTCTTTTTTTAGTACAACATTAAGTTTAATTTTGTAGCTAACTAACACAATTACTTAATCAATAATGTTGATCCAACATTTTATTAACGTAATAAATTAAGATTTAACATAATAATGTTAACAGGTAGATATGGAAATAGTATCCATAAGCTTAATTTTCAAAAACAAAAAAAAAAAAAATTAAAAATCAAATAGTTACCAAACGGTATCTAAATAACTAATACAACATCATTAAAGTTAGAGTCATGACAAACTTAATTTAATAATATATAGTATATCCGGTGTATATAGTTTATTTTTTATTGCTATAATATTTTGATGCTTGAAATGTTGCAATTGAAGAGGGTCTAAGGTGCATTAGTTTGCTTCTCAACGCATTTGTCTTAGTTGAATCTAATAGCATGTGTACGATTTCAGAACATTTTTGGTTAAGATGGTCGCATATGAAACTATGCAGTTGACTTTTTTTGTAGTGATTCAATCTTTTGACACATTCAACGGTCTCAATACATGGTGTCTGATGGCCTGACTTGATGGGTGATGGATGAGACTTGCTCTTTCTCCCAAACAAGTGAATTCTCTAGCTAAGTTCTTTGGTCTTGTTAATGTTGATAAAGATAAAGATGTTATTGTTCGATAATAATGTTGTTTTTTTCACTATTTTGTTATTCTAAAAAAAAAGAAAGTATCTATGGTAATGTGAAAAAAAATACTCCTGACATTTGATTTAATAGAAATAGATAGGTTAAGTTACATGTTTGTTTAGTTCTTAAATTTTGAGGATTGTATCTATTTAGTCCTTAAACTTCTAAAAGTAATCTAGCAGGTCTTTAAATTTTCAATTTTGTGTCTAATAGGCTATTGAAATTTCTATATTACATTTGATAAGTCCCCAACAACTTCAACTTTTTTTTTTTTTTAAAGAAAAGTTTATTGATATATATGTATTACAAGTTAAAATTTTATGTCTATTGAAACTCTAATTTTTCAATATCGTATCTAGAAAATCTCCCAATTATTAACATTTTCAGAGATTAAATTTATAATTTTAAGAATCAATTAAAATAGACAAGTTGTTGGAACTAATGTGGTATTTGATTAAATAGATATATATTATTAAGGCCCCATTTTTGAACTATTTGGTTTGGTTTGGTTTTGTTTCTTTTTTAAAATTAAGCCTATAAATATCTCTTCCATCTCTAGGCTTATTTGTTTTGATATCTATTTTTTACTCATGTTTTTAAAAATCAAATCATGTTTTGAAATTTAATATTAAACCTGTTTTTAGTTTTGAAATTTAGCTAAAAATATAACTCATTCTCTTAACCTGACGTCTTTTCTGTAATACAACTTTATACTTGGGCTTCCCTCTAGCCCTGCTCTTCCTTTGTACCCCTACTTTTATAAATCAATGAAAATGGATAATGGATATGATGAGGACGCTACGAATGTGTCAACCTAGTTGAGATGTTCCGATGTGTCTACTGATCCACTTTGTATCTCTTTCTGACAATAATATAACTCTTTCACTTGTAAGGAAAGATGAAAACAATGGTAGGAAATTGAGAGGAAATAAACACAATTTTAAAAAACTAAAAACCAAATGGTTATCAAATAAGACTTAAGTATTTGAATTTGAATTAGTGATCTAGAAGTTTGTGGTTTAAATCTCTTTACCTGCCTATTGTATAAAAAACACAATTTAGGTTAAAAAAAGTGATAGAAAGGATTTTCATGTTTATAAAGTAATTAAAACATGCGATTGAATAATCATGTTTCACATGCACACTTGACACACATTAACAGTGACATGAACTAAAAGAGTACTAAAAAAATTGATATCAACTTAAAAGAATGCCCAAGTTAAATGTTTGATTTGATTTGCAAACTAGATGTATTCTGATTAATTTTTAACACAAAAAGTTCAACAAACTATGTTTGGATAAAATATTTTATCTAAATGATCACAAAGATTCGAATACAATTTAATTCCTCGAGCGATAATATATTCTTGCTTTAAAGGGCAAAAGATTTAAGTTTCAACGAGAAAAGTATTATTTCTTCGAAAAACACATATTTAACTCTAAATTTTTCTATATTATCAAATAAATCAAAATTTTAAAAACATTTTTTTATATAAAAATATATATTTCAAAGTAGATATTGAGATCATTAGATTTTTTTTTTTTTTTTTTTTAATGTATGGTTCACATAGTTTTATTTATACAAACTCAAAATAAAGAAGTTATGTTTGATACGTAAATAATAAATATATGTTTATCCCTTATATACCTATACTATAAGTATGGTATATATACATGTAACTTTATGTATTACATAATATAAAGTCTCAAACCATATATACTTTAGTTATATAATCTCATTTTTTCTAACTAATTAATTTCGTACAATGAATCTTGAGGACTCCAACTCTAATCTTAACAATCTTAGATTTTTCTTTTTTATTATAATAAGGGTGGAGGAATTTATTTTATCCATTTTAGTTGTTAATATATAATTTGTGAGTTCTTATTGACTAGAATTTTTGATTGATTAGAACTCAATACGTCTAAATTTATGTACTTCAAATTGAAAAAAACCATATACTAAAATTAACTCCAAACTTCTTATATCCTTTAGTATACAAACTTTCATTTTAATTGTAAAATAAATCATTTTCTACTTAAAAAAAGAGGTATTTTCCAATCTTATCATATGTTCACTTTTTTTTTTTGCTTTGGAGCAGCTTTTAAGGGGTTGTGAATTTTAGACCATCCACAAAGGCACAAGCTGCATCATGATGATGCCAACCATTGCCAAATTATGAATAACATGCCCATCTCTTTCCTCATTATTCCTCCTTTTGAGGAGGAATCACTTTTCTTTAAACAACAAAAATATTATACATTTTATTTTTTTTCACATTCAAAATTACATTAAAAATAATAATAATAATAATAAAGGTGAACTCATACCTTCCCTTTTCAAGAATAATTTTAAAGGCATGTAATGGTAAATATCACATTCTCCCTCAAGAAAAATCTATTATTATTATTATTATTATTATTATTATTTTTTTTTTGTAGTAGTACACCTTTTTTTTCACTTAGATTTTGATCCAAATCATTAAGAAAAGAATGTTTAGACGCATCTTGAGCTACATTCGTTTTTGTATAGTTTACTAGGCACATCTCGATGAATTTCATGGAACAATCCGTCTCACTCTACAATATTTGGTTGTCAAAGAAACTTGTAAGATATTAAATCCTAATTAGATGGTCACAATAGATTATTCTCATGAACTTTTTAGCCTTTTATCAAGGAGATGTTTCCTTATCTAAATTTACATTTCATGTTTTTCGAATCTACCTTTTACAAATTATAAACTTAGAAAAGTAAAATATACTCTGATTCCAAGTTTAGATTTATAATTATTCGTTGACAAACAACTTTGATTTTTTTTTTCGACACATTTTATAGGTTTCTTTTTAATAATACTTTTATAATATTATATTGACTCTTAGGAATGCAATTGGGTTTTTCTTTGGTTGCTAATGATTATGATCTTCTAATTTTGATCTGAAATAGAAAATCTTAGAAGCTTTTGTGTTGTGGTGTGATTCAAAATCCACACCTTTTCTTAGTCATAATTCACACAACACAAGATCAAAGGCTTAAGAAAATCCCACTAGTAAAAAGAGCATCAAAAGAAGAGATTTTTTTTTTTTTTTTTTAAAAAAATAAATTTTAAAATAATTTTTATTTTATAGTTTTTATAAATAGTTAACAAACATGTCTAAATGACTCTTTCTTCTCTCAAAAGGACAAGTCAAACGGTAATTAAAAGCTTAAATATTCCTAGATGCATATTAGCTCAAGATCATTTTTGATAGGCCAGATATTTCAACTGATTTTTATATTTGCTGTTTTAAAATTAATTGGTCACTATTAGGAAAATTATTTTAAATAAAAAAATTATAAAAAAATATTTATAAATATAACGAAATATTACAGTTTATCTATGATAGACTGTCACAAATAGACACAATAATAGTCTATCACGGTCTATTATAGATGGAAATGAAATTTTACTATATCATATCAATATTTTGATTCATTTTGTTATATTTAAAAATTAGCCGCTATTCAAATATTTTCTCAATTGAACAATGTTTAAATCATAAATCATATATATATATATATATATAATGGTTAAAAAACAACCCCAGAGTATTAAGTGAAGACATGACTTTTTAAAAAAATATATTAAATTATAGAAAATACTCTTTAAATTTTATATTTTGTTTCAAAAATATTTTAAAATTTTAATTTTTTTTTTAAAAAAAGTTTAAAAATAGTCTTATCATTGTTTTTAATGAAATCCATTCGTTTCTTGTTTAGAAAAGACCACATAAACATTAAAAAAATTTCTAATAAAACTTTTGAATATTTAAAAGTATAACAAATTATTAGGTGATTTTTTTGGTAAAAAATTAATTTTTTTTAAAGTTTAAGGGTATGTTAACGAAATTTTCTAATGAAAGTAATTTTATGATAATTTCTTAAATTTTTTTTAGTATAACAATTATATGATGAAGAATGAACTTTCGACCTTTAAAGATAGAACACATGTCAACATCATTGAGCTAAACTCACATTAGCATTCACTTAAGGAGCTAAATAAAAAAGATATGCTAATTAATTAATGAATAATAATAGTAAATAAAGATGATTAAAATTAGCATGGGCTAGAAACTTTCCCAATCTCAAATCCTTGGGAAAAAGGTTGTCAACCAAAGAAAGGCCATGATTTTTATATTTTCTAAAATGATAAGAGACTGTTGGGAGAAAGTACTAATCACATCAAAAGCAGCTAAGTTTACTTTTTCTTTATTATATTATTTTATTATTATTATTATTATTATTTATTTTATATATATATAAAAAAAAAACTCTCTCTCTTCTTCTATCTTTCAAAAGAAAGAAAAAGAGAGAATAATAAAAAAAAGAAGCAAGAATCAATAGGAATCCACATATGATAGATAGCTCTCAAAAGAGAATTGGGAAATATTGTAATAAATAACATCAAAGAGAGATCTAGAGAGAGAGAGAGTGCATATTTGGTAACCTCATTCACAAATTGAGGCCAAAAAAGAGAGAGAGAAATAAAAAAAAGGGTTTTATTTTTTATTTTTTATTTTAATAGAGTTCTTGTTTAGCCTCTCTAAAACAGTGTCTTAAATGAGAATTTTTTGGTGTGTGTATGATTATTCATCTAATTTGCAAGCTCAATATTCAAAACTCAGCTTGCTTTGTTCATGCCAGAACCAAAGCCCTCAAATCCAAGGTACAATATTTTCTTCTCTCTTTTCAATTATATTATTTTCTCAAATTATTGGTTTATGGTGTGATTATGGCAATTTTGAAAGCTTTTCTTTGTGGGTTTTGTATCTTATTAATTGTGGCTATAGCTTCTCAGAAATTATTGTGAAAAATTTGAAGGCAATCAAAGTTTCTTTGTGGGTCTTACCTTATTGGCTTTTTTCCTTGAATAATTATGTTCAATTTTTATGCCAATAATAGGAAGTTTACCTTTTTGTGATTTTTATTTTAAAATTACCTCATGCTTCTCACTATGTCAATCTTTCATTCTTAAGAGAGTAGAATTTGATGGGTTTTTTCCCCTCTTAAATTAGTTCAGTGAGAGTGAGATTTTTTTTTTTTCTCTTAATTGTGATAGAAATTTCACCTCAAAGTTTTAATTTATAGCGTTAATTTGCAAAGCACAACTCTTTTGTTTTTAATGTCAAAATGGTATAATATGATGTAAACAATTGAGATGTTTGAAAGCATATGAAAAATATTGAGATGTGACTTGGATGGAAGTAGAAGGTGAAAGTAAAATTGGGCCATTAAGATCACCTTTTTGGTTTGGACTTAAATGTTTGGCCCATTGTTCATTAGCCTAAAATTTCCAAATCATCAAAACAAGGCTAACTATTTATCATTACTTTTTAAGAAATAGTAATAAATATAGCTTATTTTATTATCAAAATAAACATGTCACTTTTGCATCATTAATCTTCTCAAATCTTTGACTTATAAGTCATGTTATTAACATTACTCTTCAGACATTTTTTATTTTTTATTTTTAAAAAACTAATTTATTTTCCTTAAACATTAGAAAATTAGATGTAATTTTTGTTTAATTATAGTAATTTGGACTTGGTCCCAATATGTTTTAACAAGTCTTGTTTTGTTATTTGTTATTTGTTATTTTGTTTTTTAAACTCAACCTTAAACCTAAAGTTGAGGATTTTTCTTTCTCCTCAACTAGTGAAAATAGGGCATGCCATTCTTGGAAGTTGGTATATTAAATTGGTCGACTTTAGCTCTTTCATTTTAAATTCTACACTAAGGGGATTTTTAAAAATAGGAAAGTAAGATAAATTATTTACATAAAATAATAAAATTTTAATCTTCTTCAATAGAAGAAGATAGAAGTCTATTAATATCTATAAGATTTTTTTTTTATTATTTCGATAAATAGTTTGACATTTTTTATGAGTGAAAATATTTCATAAAAGAAAAAAAAAGGTATTCCCATTTTTCAATAGTTAATGGAAATTATGTGTGATATGAAATTGGTATTTGACAGGAAGCCCTGGTATCAAAGAGCAATGGAAATAGTGGGAACTCAATGGAAAACAAGTCCAAAATCAAGAGAAATGACAAATATTCCAACAACAAATGGGACAATGAATTCAAAGGGCAATGAATTCTCAAGAATTGGAAATAATAACAATTCCAATAACAGCAACAATATTAATAATAAGTACAACAAAATGAGAAAATGCACTTCTCTAAAGATAGCAACTTCATTTACAAGAGTATGTCTTTGTGCACCAATCTCTTCTTACAATGAAATTTTTCAACAAGCTGAAATTCCACCAAGGAGAAGCCATAGCTATCCAAGATCTAAGCCTTTTCCAACCAACAATGCCAATCATATCACACATGAAAGAGTACTTCTTCCAACTGCAAGACTTAGCGGCGAAAGTAGTAGACGGTTTTTTCGAGGAAAGTCGCTCACCGACGACGTTTTGATGCGGAGATTTGTCGTCGAAGAAGAGGCAATGATGCAAGTGAGGAGGAGAAATCAAATGGAAGTTATAAGGAAAAGGAATTTGATGAGAAGGAAGAAGCTTGGACCAAGCCCTCTAAGCAAAATGATCATAGCTGAGGAAGAACAATGACATACATATAATATATACCCTCAAAATTGTTGTTTAATTTACTTCTTATGTCAAGACTTGTAAAGTTTTGAAGTTTCTCTCTTTCCTTTTTTTTCAAAATTTTGCTAGTAATGCATTTGTGCAATTAAGGGGTTGCATTGTAGCACTTTTTGTCCAAGTTTTGCTATTATATATAATTTTTTTTTAAAAAAATTTAACTTACAAGTACTGTCCTCGAACTTTTAAGATTTTGTGTGTAGTCTTTAAATTTAAAAAATGATGGATAATAAATTTTTGAATTATACCTAATTAAATGTATACATATAGTTTAAACGATCTCTAAGCAGTCTCCAAAACTCACTTTTATTTAGAGGTTGTTTATATTAAAAAAAAAATTAAAGTTTTGAAATAGAATAAATACAAACATCAAAGTGCAGAGACAATCTAAAATTTTTTAAAATATAGAAATAAGTGGATAGTCGAATCCTAATAATTTAACTTTAACATTTTTCTTAAAAAAAAAAAATTATGAAAACAAATCACTACACATAACCTAATTTTTTAAGTGATGTTTTTGATGTGCTTAAATTCATTCTATCAAATTGATGGATCTTATCTTATAACCCGAGATGTTTCAAATCTTTTGAAAGTTTTATGTTTATAAAAAAAATTATTTAGTTGGATTTTTTAGTTCATCATAGTTGATGTTAGCTTTAATAATGCAAAGCTCTTTGATAAGTTTTTCTTGAAAGAATATTTTGTAGATAAGGAAATTTGATTTCATATTGTCAGAGCTTTTGTAATTTATTTTGCCAATACACCATTTTATATTATTAAATGTAATTTTCATATCATCAAAATTAATTTGTGTTTTGGAGTGTTTTTTTTTTTAAAATAACAAAAATGATTTTGAAAAATTTAAAATCGCTCCTAAACATACACTAAGAAAGTTGGAGTGCATATGTATTTCTTTATATTTAAAATTCCTATTTTAGGCTAAAAATGAACTAACTCAATTGATATAAAAAATTGTACTATTTAACTTTAAGGATAGAGATTCATTTTTTTCACTCTAATATTATCAAGAAAAAATTCCTCTTTTAATTAATTAATTAATTATATATATATATATACATTTTAGTTACTGAAGTGTATGCTTGCATTTTAGTCTTTACACTAAAAAAAAACATTCTAATTTAATTTTAAACTTTGTTCAAAAGCCATTTTACTCCTCAATGATTCTTTGTATGCATTGAATAGAAACTTGTCCTAATAAAATATCTCTTCTATTCAAGAAAATTATTTTAAATTACAAAATTTTTGAAAATATTTATAAATATTACAAAGTATCACAATTTATATGCGATATCGCGATAGATCATGATAGTCCACTATCTGTGTCTATCTGTTCAGATAGACACAAATAGTAGTCTATCACAGTCTATTGCAGATAGACAATGAAATTTTACTATATTTATAAGTGATTTTGTTCATTTTTCTATATTTAAAAATAATCATTTTATTTATGCATACACTTGTTTGAGATATGTGTTTTATAGTCAATTTCACACTAGATCCTAATTGAAACAATGGTTTAAGTCTTCATGATGTGGTTTAAAAAAGGGTCTTTAAAATGTATTTGATAGTATATTTATAAAACATGAAAATAGAGCTTTAGTTACTCATAAATATGAGGTTGAACATAATGTCAATTATTGTCAATTAATTTAATAACATTTTCTATGTTCTAAACTTCATATGATTATAATTGTTTTATAATATTATATAATTTAAAGATAATTATTTTAAATAGAAAAACGGTTGAAAATATTTTTAAATATAATAAAGTGCTACTATCTATCAGTGATAGATAATTATAGACATCTATTAGTGTGAGTGATAGACAATGATAGATGTCTATCAGTATCTATTATTGATAGATTGTGATATTTTGCTATATTTGTTGTCATACCCATCCCAGATTACCTTAATCAAACCTAGGATGAGATGTGACGACAGTAGACCCAAATGTGCAATGGAACCTACCGTCAAACTTCATGCTTGAAATATAACTTATTACATGGACCTGACTTGAATTTTAAAACATGTCTCGATTATAACTTATTTAACACATTAAACTATTGACAAATATTAACAACCCTTCAAAACCCTAATTATTTACAATACTTTTACTTTTAACATGAACATGAGTACATACAAAAGAAGACGTGTATAACTATATGGGACAGGTGGCAAACGTCACGTTATCAGTTGAAAACTCAGAAAGTGCTACCTGGTAGGAAAAATAAAGGAAAAAAAGTTGAGTTAACAAGCCCAATGAGTGGTGGTTCTATTAAAAAACATACTTTAATAAAAATATAAAATTCATGAAACGGTGATTGAAAACTACAAATATTAGAGATAAAATACATGCAATTTAATAATAGCATAGTAACCTAAATCAGCTATAAAGAAATAAAAATGAGTAATTGTTATTGAAAACATAAATATGAATAACAAAACTTGCCACCAAAATTAGTACCCAAACATGATCATATTATATACGGGGGAACTCGACGTATATAATAGAGAAACATGGTCATATAATCCACCGAGCAAACTCAAGATGCATAGTAGAGCATATGTGGTCATACTACTCACCAAGTAATCTCAAGGTAAATAGTAGAGAAACATGGTCATACGTGAACGCAGAGTAATCCCGATAAGGCTAATCATCCCAACACACAGTCCAAAGCTTATGCGTGTTGTATTGGGTCCCAAAGACCTCATGTATATCATGACTACACTACAGAAACACATTTACATGAGTACAATGAATAATCACCATGGGTATGACTTTAATGATATGAAAATCACAACATCTTAAAACATGCTTGCCACACTTTAAAATCACATTGAAAATCATATTAGTCAATATAAGATTTCATAATAAACATACAACATCTCAAACTTATATTAAGAATCATGACAATCACATAAAAATTATAGCATAAATCTTGATCCATGTATAATAATAACTTCCTTGAAACTTGTAATATCAATTAAATGATAATTTTTATAAAATAAACCATTCACATATTAAATTTATAATTTTTTTTTTATTGAAAATACTTTAAAATGTCCCCTCATCAAATTTCTGAAGTGTAAAATTCGGATCATAAGCCATTCTGATCTCGGTTTATTGTGGAATATTAATTCAATTTAACATTTGGTAATAATAATTAAATTCAACTCTTAATTAATTTAATACTTGAAATAATTTAATTTTAGTCTTGATTTCCTTCCCTCCCAATCTGGTGGACTATTTTGTACTTCCATTTAAACCCATTTTCCTCTATCCTGAGTTAAATCTTGTAATTTCTATGACAATTTACGTTTATTCGCAAATTCCCCACATTTTTTTAAAAAAATTTCTCTCACAAATAGACATATCTAAAAAAATCCATGGTCGGAGTCCCACGAGGATCCACTCCCGAATACACAGAGAATGGAGGAGGGAGTGAGAATTTTTTTTTTTCCAGTTTACAATTCGGGACATTCCCCAACCTCATTCCGTCCCGACTTTAGTATATAAATTATAAATTTATAAAATATATATATTATAGACTTTGTTAGAATAATTATGAAGGTTTTAATTATTTAAATTTAAGACTTCATTACTTTAATTCATTAGATGTTGTAATATTTAAGATAAGATGTTCTAATTGTTAAATTTTAATTTATAAAAATGATGAGAATTTAGTATTTTAATTATATATTTTTAATTGAATGTATATTATTATATTACCAAAATTGATAATATTTTATTTAAATGAAAGTTGTATTGGATATGTTTAAGGAATTGTTAAAAATATATATTTGATTAAAATTTAAAAAATTGTTAAAAAAAATGATGGCAGGGAAATTTTTTCGTGGGAAATCCCGGCCGTTCCCTACAAGAAAATTTGTGGAGACGGGAAATGGAATACCCACTCCACCCTGTAGACATCTTTACTCACAAATAATGATTTTATACTCTTCTTTCTTCATTTAGTTTTTGTATTATTGATCCCCCACAATTTTGTCCACTCTTGTAGCATCATCTCCTTCCCTAATCCATTAATTTCTCTTCCTTATTTCTTCATCCTCTAAGAACCATAACCTAGTTTAATTTAATTTTTATTTATTTTTAATATTAATATTAGTTCTTGTTTTAGCTCTAAGTTTCCAACCCAAAATCAATATGCCCAATCTAAATTTTATTGAGCCACACCAAACAAAACCCACTCCATCCATTCTAAATTTCTCCTATGCATTTTTCTTCTAGAAAAACAATCATTAACCAATTTGTATCAACATTAATTTTCTATCCCACAATAATTCTAAAATCAACTTATTGTAAATTTTGTAACTACGTGAAAGAAACCCACAAAATTTTATCCTCTTACACTAACCTTCATTTCAACTAAACAATTTTATTTTGTTCTTTTTCATTTTTTCTCGTAATATGCACCAATCTGTATGCATTTCACTCTTATCACATATAAATAAAAAAAATTAAAATAATGATTGAATAATTTAATGGAACTGCAACTCGAGATGCACCTAAATATTTTCCAAACCCAGAACAACGATTGCTTGTCTCTTACAAACTCCTTCCCCAAAAATTTTGACTACAACCCTTTCTAGTTATTTATTTATTTTTATATAAATATGCATTTGAAAGGATAATATTACCCTTTAAATTAAAAATGTTTCCCTTCATTCTATTCAATTTTCCTCCCTTTTTTACTTTACTTTTAAATTAAAAACTTAATTTAATTTTTAGCAAAGTAAAATCAAGTAGGTTTTTACCTTCGTAAATAAGTTGTCTCATTTTATTATATTTAAAAATACCCTTAATTCAAAATATATTATATTGTAAATAGTCTAATGTAACAAAAATAAAATGAAGTATATGATATTTGCAAAACTTTTTATCTTTTTAATGTAATTCTATATTTAAAAATTTTAAATTCAAAATTAAAATGTATATTGAAAGCATAAAATATTGTTAATAGAATGTCCATTATTTGTATCATAAAAAATCAAAAACAATTTTTAAAAACAAATGAATAAAACTAAATCCATTTCTTTGCATAAATCTGAAAACATAAAACAAAATTTACATAATATACAAATAAATGCTGAAGTTGGATTTAAACTATTTATTTGACATATTATGATGGGATAAAAGAATATCAGGAAAAACAAAATATCCTTTTTTCTGTAAAATAAAATAAAAAAAAAAAGTAAATCCAAAACTTGACTTAATTAGCAACTTCAATATATGATGTATTGCTTAAAAGCCACTCTCCAAATAACTAACTTTCAATGGAAGCTTAGTGGTTGTGTAATCAATATCAAACAACTTTACCATTTTTAGTGTTTTTCTTTAATCCTCTTATAAATTATAGCCCTTTCCCAACTCCTCATTATTTCTTTAAATAATGCAATTATTTCTCGTATGGTATCATATAGTTGCTTAGAATTACTATAAAATCAAATCTAACCAAATGTTATTATTATTTTCTTCTTATAATTTTGTTAATATATATATATATATATATATATATATATATTATCTTTTTATTCTTTTAATTTTTTATAATAGAAAAAAGCACCTCGCTTTTTTCCACATATAATATCTACTATATACATTTTCTTACGTCCTCAAAAGTTTCTAAAGAATTAATTTATTCTTATGCGTATATATCGTCTATATAACAATTTAAGTTTTTGAACTTGATGATGTGAAATGTAATACAAGTTAAAGCTATATGTATGTGTATATATATCAATTTTATATATCATCAGTTATACATGCATACATATACTACAAGAAAATGCCATTTTTTCGACGCTTAAAATCGCCAAAAAAATGGTATAAAAAACCCATTGAAAGACCCACTCACAATGACAAACTAGTCGTTGGGAGTTTGGTCGGGATATACCCATCGGGAGAACATCTCCCGACGTGGCAACATATACCGTTGAGAGTTCATATAACTTCCGAGGATGTCTATATATGTGTCAGAAGTTCAACTTCTGACGCATGTATAGACATTGTTGGGGGTTCTTACCAGCCATCGGGAGATAGTCATCATCGTCATCTAAATCGAATTATTCTCAACAACTTGAACTATTATGGGGAGATAATTGCTCTTCATCATCGTTTATGAAGTCATCATTAACATGCCGAATAATTGGTCGTTCCACAACTATAGGATCAACGTCGACTCCGCATATAGAGAACAATAACATTATCAACACAAATATTCTCTTGCTTATTGTTCTTTAATTAACAAAGGAAACATATATGGATAACAATAACATTATCAACAACTCTTCTTTTCTAAAGCCAATACAAACAATAGAAAGCAACATGTTGATTGATGTTTATACACAAAACCATGAGAAAATTCAAAAAAAGAAAAAAAAAGAAAAAGAAAGAGCTGAATCGATTGGCGCAAATATAAATTTTTCCCTAATTCAACATAAAACCATGATTTTTTTTTTAAAAAAAAAGAAAGAAGAAGAAGAAGAAGAAAAGAAATAGCAGAAAGAGAGAACCTCCGACGAGCGGCTTACCAGCAGACGACAAACGATGACAGACGATGGATGAATGGATGACAAACGACGGATGGACGAACGACTTACCAGCAGAGGACGGATGAACGGAGGACCAACGACGCTTTTTTGTGTCTGATCTACTAGGGTTAGAAGAAGAAGAAAACAGATCTCAAATCTACCTTCGATTTAGAGTTTTAAAACCCATCTCCCGACGATTATCGTGAGTTGTCGGGAGTTTCTATCAAACTACCGACGAATTATTTAAATCTTTAGGAATTTGGTTAGTGCTGGCTTCTGTTTTCTTACCAATCTCCTGAACTCCCGACTCTCTATCCGTTAGGAGTTTGGATCAATCTCCTGACGTAATGATGAAGACGTCAGGAGTTTGGTCACAATTTGGTCAAACTTCTGACACATACTTTTTACCTGTCGGGGTTTGTAACAACTCCCGACAACTTATATATGACGTAGAAGTTATCGAAAACTCTCAATGATACCGTTACATAGTCGGGAGAGAGAATCTCTCCCAACTATATATCTCCCGACGGTTGTTTTAGGTGTCAAGAGAGTCTTTTTTTTCTTGTAGTGATATATACATAAATCAATCTATAATTTTGGGATTCGCATGCTAAATTCAAAATAACAACAACAACAACAACAACAACAACAATAATAATAATAATAATAATAATAATAATAATAATGAGAACTATCATATATATTGTTGATTAGATTCGATTGTCATACCATTAGCTAGCTATTTAATGATGGTCAACAATAGAGATGCCCTATTATATTGGAATAATAATTTTTTTTTTAAAAAAAAAACTTAGTATTAAAAGTATGTAGACAATATGTACTAAAAAAAAGTATGGTAATATTGACGCATAGGTACATAAAATATAAGAAAATGACAAAGATAAAGGAGCGAAAGATAAAATGACTTTTCTATAGCCATTTTTTTTTTACAAAATTATAATAGAACATTTCTTTTCTTTTCTTTTTAGTACAAAAGACAAGTGAATTAATAAAAATGACAAATAAAAAGAGTTAATTCTCAATCTAGACTTCATTTCAACAATAGTGAGACACATGTAAAGCTAGATCATGAGCCATATGGTATTACTTTATCACTATTTTTCATTATTGTCATAAGAATTTAATTAAAAAGAGTTTTTTTTTTTTTTTTTTTTTAATTTTTTTTTAAAAAAAAATCGTATGCCCTTATAGAAAAAGGGTTTCAAACTCACTCTTGTTAAACTTAGAAATCATACAACTTTATTTAAATACTATATGTTAAAAAAAAATAGTGGAGGATCTTAAGACTAAATATAAACCACATCGAGAAGTTAACAACTCCTATTGGTGAGCAAGTTTTGTTTTATGTGAAATTAAATACTTAGTACAAAACTATATTAGAAAATTCTTCATGAATCAACCAATAATAAATCATAAAAGAAAAAATCATCCACACCAACACACAAAACTAAATGCCAAAATATATCTAAAAATCATCATAAAAACCAAATTAATAATTATATCAATTTGAATCCTAAACTTTCATAAGTATATTACTTTATTTATGTCATTCATTGCCTTTTATTTAGATAAGAATCAAGTGAGGTTCTCAACCAAAAAATCAAGTAAGACTCATAATTTTACAAATTATACCTTCTAAATTTTCATAAGCGAATCACCAAAACGAGCACAGCTCAACTAAAATAGTGCTTGAACTCTAAACTTTTAATTTCATCAATTTTGACCATATACTTATATAAGTGTTGCAATTTAACCTTCAGCTCAATTTTTCCTAATTCACCTCCTAATTTCAACCAAATGGAAAAAAAAAAAAACAATGCAAAAATCTTTACAAATGACTCTAATTTCTTTAAAAAAACCATTAATTTCACCAAAAAATTTTTTTAATTAAAAATAAATTTGATCAATGTATAAATTAACCATAGAATAATATTACCAAAGTCCACAAATTATATATATAAAAAAAAAGCTTAAATCTTTTTTTTTTTAAAAAAAAAAAAATAATAAAAGACTATCCATTTATCGATTTCACACGTAAATCAAACCCTTTTTTTTTTTCTAATGATATCACGTACTTGGAGCAAAAAATTATTAGTAGATTAAAATTGCAACATTTTAAACTTGAAGGTTAAAACTGCAACATGTATATATATTAGTTTAAGATGAAAATTGATGAAATTTAAATTTTTATGATCAAATTAATATAATCTAACAAGTGTAGGGATAAAATTGATCTTTATAAAAAAAAAAAAATCATAATTATTTTGGTTAGATAGTGTCATAAAATAAAAATTTAGAAAATAAGCATAGTAATTATACTACACAAAGGGACAACACTTGGAATTCCAAAAATGAACATTAAGATATTTTCTTTTTCTTTTTAAAGAAAAATTGAAGAAACTATGAAGTTAATTAATGTCCCACCAAACATTTTTGTTAGAAAAGCAAAATTCAATAAAGAAATGGTAGCTAGAAAGGATGGTTTTAACTAACTTGTATTATAAAATACACAACAATAACCTCATTTATCATATTGAAATTAAATTAAATTCTTTAAAGAAAAAAAAATCTCATCCACTCTTTTCAATTTTCAAAGCCAATGGGACATCTTTCTGTGCTCTTCCAACCTAATTAATTTCTATTCCTTAAATAAGAACCCTAAATAATTTCCAGTCCAATTTTATATATGTGTGTATACATATATATTTTGTAGTTCATGTAATCTAATTTTTACTTTTGTAATTTGAAAAATAAAAATTTTCACAAATAGAAAAAATGTTAAATCATTTACAATAATAGCAAAAAAAAACATTAATAGACACTAATAGACTTCTATCAACTTCTATCAACTTATTCAAAATTTACTATTTTATATAAATTTCCTTATTTTTCTGTTTTTGAAAATCTCTTTAGAAAAAAAAATGAAAAAAATCCTTTACTTTAGAAAATTGATTTTCATAAAAAAATAATAAATATAGTTTTTTCTCTCCATTTACGTGTGCTTTCCTTACTTTTTTTTTTTTTTTTTAATTATTGATAGTCTATTAATTCTTTTAGGTTTGTAAAACTTCCATCAAAATTTGAATTCAATGTTCAATATATGAACGAAATCATAAGAACAAAAAATATTTTTCAGAACACTTTTCTAATTTAAAGGAAATAGCGTTGGTCGATAGCATATTTTAAATAGCCAAGTACGTTGGTAACTTCAAATTCTCATTTCCTGTATTTGAATTACATCATTTTTTTAAATAAAAAGTTCATAGGAATAATAATAGCTTTTTTAAAAAAACAAAAAACTACTCGATTCGTTTGACTTTAATTTTATATTTAAAAAAAAAAATCAACAGGAAAATTATGTAATATATGAGTTATGTTTATATTGACATTTTTATACTCAATTTCATCGGTCTATAAATCCTCGAAAATCCTAGTTTGGCTTATTGGACTTCGCATTAAAAACTTTTATATAAATAAAATTTTTATTAATTGACCTGGTCAATAGATGTTGGTATAAAAATAGGTAATGTGAAATGAAATGTAGTAAGTAAAATACAAAATTTCTTCATATATATTTAATCTGAGTATATAGAAAAATCAATGGTAAGGGTTGATTGGTATATATGGACATACAACTTCTTGGAGATGTTGATATTATGATTAGATATGGGTTAAACTACATATTTAGTATTTTAAATAAAATTTGTCAATTTCTATATTTTAGAAAGTATTTAATAGATCATTCATAAATTCTTTAAGTTGTGTTTGACATGTATTTTAAAATTTTGTAACCGTTAATTTTGTATCTATCATAAGCGGGTTGTATATTATGCGAAAGTTATATAATGATAGAAGAAAATAGGAAAAGTACAATTCTTTTATCGTACAGTTGTCTTACAAGTTTCATTATATCTTATTAATATTTTTCATGATAGACAATAAATCGTTACAAATTTTAAATGTGTGTGGACTTAATTGTTATATATTAAATTTAAATTACTAAAATGTTGCAAATTGATAGTATGTGTGACAAATCATTACAAACTAAAGTTCAATGATTAATTTGTTATTTTCACAAATATTAAGATCTAAATAATGTGTTTCTCAACCAAATCTTTTTATTGTTAAGAACTTATAATAGACTCACTCATAAAAATTCAATGAATGAACATAAAGATAAATTGAGACAACATATAATTAACACATTTATTCCTTCCCATGAGGTTCATATCAAATAGACAACATGAATCCATGACATTCAACAATTAACCGTTAAACGTAATTAGTTTTTCTTATTAGATACAACTTCAAATACCTACTTTCACATTAATTGTACTCAAGGTTAAAATCTCAATTTTATAAAATGTTGATGAAAATATCGATAAAATGACAATGTTGATAGATATTTCTAAAAAATAATAAAAAAGTATATATAACTTAATAAATACAAATTTCACCCTTTTTAAATGATTTTAAATGTTTATTATTTATATTATATTCATATTACTAACATTCTGCTGCATATTTTATATTTTTCATATAAATTTTTAGGATACAATATAAATTCGATTGATCCCTTCGTGTCAATATCAAATCTATACAAATATAGAAATATCAGCAAAATTTAATAATAACAAATTTAGAAAGGTAATATATATATTATATATATATATATATATATTCTTTTTGCAGAGAATTATAACGAAGAGAGCACGTGCCGACTGATATCCAGGGTGTATGGATCACATGCTTTCTCAGAATTCTGATCCAACCGCTCTCATTGCATCTAAAAACAATGGTCATCCCTGGGCCCCACGATCTCTCCAATAACATTCTGACAAACGTAGAGTAATGGCAATCTTAGGTATCACATTGCCGTACTGGATTATATCCCATCAATATTACCAACTTAATTAAATTTTAACAAGTCTTTCAAGTTAATTTAAACATAGCAGACTTGGTTCTAATTTTGTGATATTTCATCACGATATCATTCTTTTATTAGAAAAAAAGACACACACTAATGAAATTTTTACTTTTTAAATTCCTAATTCAAAGTTTTGATAAATTAAAATTTATTTAAGGATTGAATAAATTAGTCGTTTCTAAACTTACAAAGTATCGGTACACATTTTTAAATTTTGGGATACATATTTTTATCAAGCTCTTATTGTTAATACTTTTAACATAATATCAATGCGGCCAAATTAAAGATAGCTAATTATACGAAAAAAAAGGATAACTAATCATTAGGATGTATATATTTTTTAACGTTGAATTTTCCTTTCCATATTTGTCAAATTTAAGAAAGAAAGAAAACATACTTTTATTTTGTTGGCACTGTTTAATAGGTATATATATAACATACCTGGGTTATTTTAAATATAGAAAAATGAACCAAAATATTTACAAATATAACAAAATTTTACTGTCTATATGTGACAGACTGTAATAGACTATTATCTGTGCCTATCTGTATTATACTAGATACATATAGTAGTCTATCACAAATAAAATATGATATTTTCTATTATATTTGTATATATTAAATAAAAATGCTATGATAAAAAACCCATGTATAAATACAATAAGCAAAATTTCATAGTATGTTGTGTATGGTACATAACACAACATACTAAGATCAGTTGTTCAATTTAATTGCTAAATTTGTATTAAAAAAATACATAGACCTTTTCTATTGATTTTCTAATGAATTTGCTTCAGCCTAATATAAAAATATATTTAGTTCATTTACAAAATTCATTAACGTACATATCAAAATATTTAAAGTAATGTGTATGGATAAAGTAATGGGTTCCAAAACAAATTTAATTAGATTTACGTAAAAATTTATTGAAGATATTTAAAAAATAAAATGTTTGATATATTTATGAAGAGTTATTTTAAATGATAAAATTATTGAAAATATTTATAAATAATAGCAAAATATCACTGTCTATCTATAATAGTTTGCAACAGACTACTATTTAAATAATTATCTATTGTGGACTATTACAAATAGACGGTAAAATTTTGCTATATTTATAAATATTTTCATTCAATTTTTTATATTTAAAAATAATCCTATATTTATTTTCATCTCTATAATTTAAGTTTTTGTTCACAATCAATACTTGTACTTTTGATATCAAGTCCAATACAATCTTACTATTTCAGTTCTTTCATTTTCCTTCGTTTTCTTTTTTTATTTTTTTTATTCAATCATATTTTGGAGTTTGGCACTACCCTCAATAAAGTTATCTTGAAATGTAGCCAGAAATTTTTATATTAAAAATATTCCATGGTACAAATAATTATTTTGGGTTGAAAGTTTATGAATCTATATAGTATTATTATTATTATTATTTTCATCTTATGAATTAAACCTTACCAGTTTGAAAGTTCAATTAGGACCGTTTGACTATATTCTCATTTTTGTTTTGATGATCTCAAGTTTAAACATAAGTTAATAGTATAGATACGACGACAAAATCGAAACTTTTGAAATTAAAAAAAAAAAAAGATGAAACTTGACATAACCATAAAAACACAAAAATAATAATCTTAGTTATGTTAACCGAAGCAATAGTTTAGTATATAAAACAATAAATCCATTTAGATTAACTTGAGAAAAAAGTATTTTTTCTATAAAAAAATCATTTTTATTTAAACACTTTTGACAAAAATAGT
The DNA here is from genome assembly GCF_009727055.1 of Benincasa hispida. Taxonomy (NCBI): domain Eukaryota; kingdom Viridiplantae; phylum Streptophyta; class Magnoliopsida; order Cucurbitales; family Cucurbitaceae; genus Benincasa; species Benincasa hispida. Next base: position 77,591,010 of record NC_052360.1, on the reverse strand, counting down.
TGAAAATACTATTAAAAAACTATTTTGAATTGTTATCAAATACTCTATTCTTTTTTTAAAATGACTCATTTTTTAAATTAAACACTTAAAAATACATTTCCATTTCCAGTACACTTACCATTATCATTCTCCTTTTCCAATGAAGCATCAATTATTGCTAGAAAATGTTGCAATACTTTATGAAAGGAAAATATATAATTAAATAATGGAATGAAATGATTAAGGAAAGAAAGAAAGAAAGAAAGATGGTTATAATTATAGAGTAGTTTGGTCTATGCCAAAGTGTGTTATCAATTATTCTTACCATTGAAGTAAAGTTAGTTGGAGTTGGGTTTCTCATTGAGTGAGAAAATGGCCAACTCCCTTCTTTCTAATCATTTAACCAAAATAAAAGAGAGAAGAAAAAAAAAAAACTTATAAATCCCTTAAAAGGTGAAAGGTGGCTAGAAAAATAAGCCCAAATATCATATATATATATATATATATATATATATAAAAATTAAAAGGCAGATCTAAAGTTGTTTTCTTTAAAAGAGAGAGAGACATATTTGAACAAAATTTTGTTTTGAAAAAAATATGAAATTGAGAGACAAAGATGAGAGAGATTGAGGAATTGTTCTTCTTCAATTCTCTATTTTTTGGCTCTCTTTAATTTCTCTCTTCTTCCCTTTTTTCTTTCTTGTTGCTGCCCAAGCTTTATAATGAGGTATTGTTCATTCATTGTGCTTCTTCTCTTTTCATTTTCTAATAATTTTAAAGACAATATTAGAAATATCATATTCTTTTTTATATGCATAATTTTCTAACCTTCTTAATATGTCTTAGATTTTTACAAAATTATTTTGCCATGGATGTTACAAGGTATTTTAATTTTTTTTTTTGGGTTTTTTTTAATGTGTTTAACATGTTTCACTGAAACTACTCAATTATGGCTCAAATGTATAATTCTTTGGTTAATTTAATTACAAAATTTGATTCTAGGGTTTTAAAAGTTATAAATTTAATCTATATTGTTTAATAGTTTTCAAAATAGATCCTATTGTAGAGATTATATTCATGGGAGTTTTATCAAATTAGAACTAAATTCTAACTAAATTGAAATTTTCATTTTAAATTGAAATTTTTAAATTATAATATTCATTTATGTTTTTTTAAGGGAAGATGAAGGAAGAGGTCATGATTTTGTTCCTAACTTTTCCCCCCTTCTTTATGCTCTTATAAAAAAATTTCTTTTCTTTGATTTTGTGGATAAAGATGGGGGAAAGAGAAAGCTTGAAAGTTGAAATTACTATTTACAATTTTTATGATGATTTGAAATTAAGAATTTCTTTTTATAAATTAAATTTTAAACTCTTTATAGAATGTAAAATTATTGGAAGATATTAGAATTATATGCCTGAAAGCTGAAATTACTATTCACAATTTTTATTATAACTTTGAAATGAAGATATCCTACCAAACAAACCATCACTAAAAAAAACATTTTGAGAGTAAAAAAAAAAAATGCCTACCAACTATTTCTGATTAAAAAAAATTACCAAAAGAAAGAAAGTAATTAAAAAAAAAAATCCCAAATACATACATTAGTGAAATAAATTTGATTGTGCATAATTCTCTTTATTTTCGCCTTTTTAAAACATCTAAGTTCTTATCTAATAAAAATATGAAAAGAAATTTAGTCTCTGAATTTCAATATACCGAAATTTTAAGAATATGTTTAAAAACTTTATGAGTAATTTTCGATTAATATTTTAAAATTTAACTTGACGTCTTAAATTAAAAATGATAATTGCAAAATTATTTTTTTCTCTCTCCTCCACCCTCCTCTCTTCTTTTTTAATTATTATTAATTTAAAATTTAAAATTTTAAAAATTACTTACAAACCTTTTAAAACCTATTTTTAAATGACTAAACAATAAAATTTTGAAACATTAAGATGAAACGCATTTCAAACTGAAAATCTAAGTAAACTAAAAAAACAAGTAATTTAATGGCATTTTCGAATGAAGTATTTAATAGTGTACTTCCCTTATAAATTTCTTGGAGTTTTTGTTATCAAAATGTTGAAATAATTAAAATCAAAGTTTTGTTTTTTGTTTTTTTGTTTTTTGTTTTTTTGTTTTTTCGTTTTTGTTTTTGTTTTTTTTTTTATTGTTGACATTTCTATTGTAGGGATAAAAAGTGATGCTAGGTCCATGGGTAAAAAAGGAAGTTGGATTGCTGCTATAAGGAGAGCTTTTACACCTAACTCCAAGGAAAAGCCAGGAAATGTATGTTAATTATGATTTTTCAGGGATATTTTTGGCAATTTCAATAATTTTTACCCTCTATTTTCATTTTCCTAGATCCCATTTGATAATTATTTCGTTTTTTATTTATATTTTTTTTAAAAAAATAAACATATTCCATCCATATTTCTTAGAATGATTGCGTTTTTTTAAGTACTATGGTTGAATTCTTAGCCCATTTCCAAAAACAAAAATAACTTTCTCAAAATTTAGCTTTATTTTTTAAACTATTAGTTAAAAGTAGATAACAAATGAAGAAATTTAGAGGTGAAAGTAGTGTCCATAGACTTAATTTTAAAAAACAAAAATAAAAAAATAAAATAGTTACCAAACGAGATCTTAATTTTTTTTATGTTTTTTCATCTATGCTAAAATAGTAACACATTTTATAGATACGATGTAGAATAAATGAAGTATGAGGACACCAAATCGTTAGAAGTGGCAATTTATGAGCATGAGAATGCATCTAATTAATTGCAATTTGTACACAAATTTAAGATTCATTTGAATTATAGTCCTACATCTACATGTAAATCTTGGTTTCTTTTGGGGAAAAAATTCAAAACAAGGACAAATTTTATATAATTGAGTTTTGAAATTTTTTAATTAGCTTCATTCCATTTACCTTAAACTCACAAAGACTCAGTATTTGAAATGAAAAATAAAAATAGCAGGTTGAATTTTTTTTTTTTTTTTTTTAACCAAAAGAAAATTTTACATACTAGAGTGAGATACATTTAGAGAATATTTGACTCATAAAGTAAAGTCTTGTGATGTTAGTAGAGCTTAAAAGTCACCTGTTAAAATATTTACAGATATAGCACAATATAAAAGAATTTACATATGTAGCAAATTTTAGATTTTACTTTCGAAATCTATCAGTAATAGACCATATCACTAATATTAGGGGTCTATTAGCAGTAGAGTTATCATTGATAGATTTTGCTAGATTTACAATTCTTTTAAGATATTTTTTATACATTTAATTATTATCCTCAAAAGTACTCTACGGTTTAAGACTATAGTTTGCAAGTTCAAATATATCACAAAATATGAGCCAAATATATGAATAGTAACATTATTCTTATGTTGAAAACTCACTTTTTTGGCAGGAATTTGAGAAGAGAAACAAGAAAGAAAAGAACAAAGGAGTTGGAAAATTAAGGCATGGAGAGTCCAATAATTCCTTCATTCCCCTATTTAGGGAGCCAAGTAGTGTTGAGAAGATCTTCTTGGATTTAGAGAGAGAGCAACAGAGAGTTACATTGAGACCAGCTTCTTCCTCACCACCAACACCTCCCTTTGTTACTCCTAGAAATGCTTCTCCAAGAATCTCCTCCGCTCGGCAACCCTCTCCGCCCGTCTCTCCTCCGAGGGTTGCAAATCGCCCTAAAGGCTTTCGCTTTCGGCCCGAACCGACTCTCCGAAATCATCATGCATCAGCAACAAAAATTCAAGCTGCATACAGAGGTTATGTGGTAAGTTTTGTTCTTCAAGTTACCTATATATCATATCATTTGGATCATATCCTCATGAATGCTTTGTTTGATATTAACTATTTTCATATAGGCAAGGAGGAGCTTTAGAGCATTGAAGGGGTTGGTGAGACTTCAAGGAGTGGTGAGAGGGCAAAATGTGAAGAGGCAAACAATGAATGCAATGAAGCAAATGCAGCTGTTGGTTAGGGTTCAGTCTCAAATTCAATCCAGAAGGATTCAAATGCTTGACACTCAGCCTCTCCATCATGGCCCTAACCACAAAGACATTGACACTGCCTTAGCCAAATTGAGCTTCACTCAAGCTGTGAGTTTTCATAATAATTTCTCTCTTCTCACACCATCCATATATATTACAACTTATCCTCCAAAGTTCATTTGTTTCGATTGCTTTTCGTTTATTTCGTTTCATCGCTTCGAGGAACGAATTGAAAAATATCCGACTTTACACATAACCCTAACATCAAATGTTCGCTTAAGCTTTTTAAATTTAGCGATAATTCGATATGGTATTAGAATAAGACATCCATTTTTGTTTTGTTCTAGCTTATCAGTTAATTAATGTAGTGTTTGGATCTCTTAATATGACATTGGAGTAGGAGATCATAAGTTCAAATTAATATTTAAAAGTAACACACATGTATAAGTAAGTGGTAAAGAACACATTTTAAATATCAAATTTACTATAACTTATCAATTTTTGCTTTTGTGCTTAGTGATATTTAAATGCGATAACATAGTAAAAGATATTGAATTCAAATATCTACGATATCAATTTTTTTTTTTAAATTTCATTCAACATCATTCATATTAATTACTCTGGTCAAATTTAAACGTAACTCAATCGATTAAGAAATATAAATTCCCATATCTACATGTCGTTGAATTCAAAGAATGCTCATATTAGATCTTATCTTACTTATGAGAGAGATTGTTAAAAGAAATAAACTTAAAAATTTAAAATTACCCCTTAAATTAAACAAGGTTAAAAAAGAAATAGCATTTCCTTGTTCTTGTAATGTTAAAGCTAACAATGGAACGATGTATATATATGTGTGTGTAGTCTGAGGCAGGTAACCAAGAAGATTGGGATGATAGTTTGCTAACAAGAGAGGAAATTGAAGCAAGATTGCAAAGAAAAGCAGAGGCTATAGTCAAAAGGGAGAGGGCAATGGCTTATGCATATTCCCATCAGGTATTATAAAATAGTTTAGTTCCATTTGATAATACTTTTGTTTTCTAAATCATCTACGGTTTAAATACAAGGATTGTGTTTTATCTTTTACGTTGTGTTTTCACTCTCGAAATATTAGCTAAACGAGTTGTTATAAGATCTGTTTTTAATATAGTATTTTGGTTTTGCTATTTTATCGTAATTTCTCTCTCTTAAAAATCAAAAGACCTGATCATTTGATGATTATTTGATTTTTTTTTTTTAAAAAAAAATTGTATTTGTTTTCTTACCACTTTTTTTACCATAACTTTCATCTTTCCTGAGACACGTTTGATTTCTTAACTAAAATTTCAAACGCAAAACTAGTTTTAAAATTAAAACAATTTTTTTTAGTTTTCAAAACTTTGGCTTAATTTTTGAAACAACTCCTAAAAAGCAGATAACAAAATAAATCAATCAATCGATGAAAGGGGCATGCTTAATTTTAAGCTTGATTTTTAAAAACTAAATGATTATCAAACGATATTAGATTACTTAAAGTGATTTAGAATAAATTAAATTTAATATTTTTAATTAAGAAAATATATTATTTCCAACTTTTTATGAAGTATAAAACCATATCCTTCTACCATGTTTAACTTGATCTTCAACATTTGGTGCTTATCTCTATCCCTCCTAGATTTTTACTTTGTATTGCTTCCTTTGTGATCTTCCCAAATACCTTCCGTACTCAAATAATTATTAATGAAATTTGGGATTGGGATATGACGAATTTGTCAACCTAGTTGAAATATCCTAGCGTATCTACTGATTCACATATTCCATTGTATCTTTCTCTAAAAAAGATAAAACCATATCCTATATGATTGAAGAATAATTTGTATTGTAGTTGTGGAAGGCCAGTCCAAATTCAACTCAAGCAGTAATGACAGATATTAGAAGTGCGGGATTCCCATGGTGGTGGAACTGGTTAGAGCGCCAATTACCTTCATCAAATAATCTCCCTAATTCCGAACCTCAAACTCTCAAGAATTTCCTTCTTGCACCTCAAACTCCACAACAAAACCAAACCCTAAACCCTAATAACAACAAACACCATCTCCACAATAATATTGATCACCATCAACCAACTCTCACACCAAAGTCCACAAAACCGACCATACTCCTTGCCACTGCGACCAAACCATCCCGAACCTCTCCGAATACGTTCCGAACCCCACCGGCAACCTCGAGATCGTTTTCGAAGGCAAGAGGTGATTCGTCACCATTTGATGTGGGAATAAAAGATGATGAAAGCCTTACTAGTTGCCCTCCTTTTACAGTGCCACATTACATGGCTCCCACGGTTTCAGCCAAAGCCAAGCTAAGAGGCTGTTCCACACCTACTCCTATTAGTACTCACTCAAAAACAAGAATTTCCTTCCCTTTCAAATGGAACAAACCCAATTTGTTGTTCTCAAAGGACTCATCAGCAAATAATAACTCTCAAAGGGTTTTGGATAATAATTACAACCAATCTGTGGGCAATTTGAGTGTGGATTCTTCTGTTTCATTGCCTGCTGGGGTTGGAAGAAAGCCATTTAACAGATTTGTGTGATTTTTTATTTCTATTATTAATTGTCACCATTTTTTTCTTCTTTAATTGTTTTTTTCCCCTCTTTTCCCCCCCTCTCTTTCTATTATTGAATGAGTGTAAACTAATAAAAGATGCAATAGATGGGGGATAAAATCATAGTTTGAATGTAATGAGATTTATGTAAAGGTTTTAAAACAAACAATAAGTTTTATTTAGTATTATATTATATTGTTGCCTTCCAATAATTTATAATAATCATTAGAAACAAAGTGCACACAAACTACTTTGTTGCATAAATTCTCGGTTTGCAGGGATGAAAATATTTGTATAATTTGAAAAATAGTGTATCGAGTTGTATAAATCTTTAATGTGCAACTGACACTCAAATGTTCAATCACAAGTTATTGAAGGGATGGTCGTATTTTCTCTTTTCAAATGTTTTATTATTAACTTTATATATTCTGTATTAATTATAACTCCTACCTCAACTTAAATTATTGATTTTCATATTGATTTTAGATTTTTTTATGTGATTTTATTTAACTTTTTAATGTTTTAAACCCCCCAAAAAAAATCTGATTTATATTTTTCTTGGTGCGTTTTTAAACAAGAATCAATTTTTGTTGGGGGAAAAGAAATCAACATTTTTCTCAATGTTACTACTCATAGGCCAATCACTTGATCATATGGCCAACATTTTTCTCGATATTACTTACTTTAACTTGAAGAAGCTTTGGTACTTCAAATATAAAAAACAAAACAAAACGATCATTAAAAAAGATTTAGAATGTTCAAAATAGTATTTGGATGATAGATAACCATCATGGATTGACTTTTCGGTTAATAGGGGATATGATCTTGATAAAGGATTAAGAGACTATGGATTCAATCATGGTGGCCACCACCTACCTAAGATTTAATATCTTACTAGTTTCATTGGCACCTAAATATTATAGAATCCGACAAATTGTCCTATGAAATTAGTCAAAGTGTGAATAAACTGTCCCAATTAAAAATAGATAAAATGGAATACGAAAACAATAAAAAAAATACCAGAAAAAAAAAAGAAGAAAATATGAGGAAATCAAATAAAAATAATTTTTTTAAAAAAAGTATATGATAGAGTAAATTCAAAATTGATGGAACCCGATGATTCAACAAATATAGGGATTCACATTTGGTGAGTAGAGATAAAGTTAGAAAATATTTAAGTATTTTGGATTAAATAAGATAGGAACATCGAATGTATTTACTATAAATATAATCAATTTAATAGACAGTTGAAAATATAATAATATCNATAGCAATATTTAGATAGTCTATCGATGATAAATCATAGCATTGATAGGAATCTATTAATGAAAGACCATATAATTGACCGGCTTTACTATATTTGTAAATTTTTGAAAATATTATTAAACTTGGTATATAGTTTAAGTTTCTCTGGTATATGGGCCGTTATCCATATACATCTTTCACAGTCCCATAAATACTGATCAGACCCAGCCCAACATATTATTAATTTTTTTATATATATATATATAAATTATTGCTTTTTTGTTTTGTTTTGTTTCTTTTTTTTTTCCCCCGACTTATTCTTTTTATTTATGGGCTACTTGCAAAAAGGGAAAAATAAAGGGCCAACAAGAAAAATAATTAAATCTAAACATCCTCACTTGAAAAACAGCTAACTCCACTTTTCTTTTGCAAAATAGCTAAAATCCAAGTTTCAACTTAATATCTAAATCCCACTTTGACGAAAATACCAATAAAAATCCAGTGAGTCACACCATAAAATTTGACAAGTTGAAACACTAATTATAAAATTGACAAATTAAAATACTCTCCCATTTGATAACAACTTTATTTTTTATTTTTATATTTAAAAATTGAGTCTATTTTTTTCTATTTTTTTTACCATGATTTACATCTTTTCTAAGTACAATGGTTCAATTCTTAGTCAAATTTCAAGAACAAAAACAAGTTTTAAAAATTTATTTTTTTAATTTTCAAGATTTGGCTTGTTTGACCATCAATAAAAGGTAGGTAACAAATGAAGAAATTTAGAGATGAAAGTAGCGTCATTAAGTTTAATTTTCAAAAACAAAAAGACAAATGGTTACCAAATGGGGCCTAAAATTACATAGATAAGATACCGAGACTTATTAAATAACCTAGGATTAATATACATTGGAATTACACCAAGATAACTTAAGTTAATTTATATATATTTATATTGAGAATTACAGTCAGATAAGTTAGAAATTACACCTAGACATTATCAACAGATACACGGAAAAGATAGTATTTGCATCCTTGTTTAGTAGCAACAAAGGCCATGAAAAAGAAAAAAATCTTAAACCTATTATCGCAATCAAAGTTCACGTGAAGTACCAATGATGAATGTAGTATAAACCAGTAAATATATGATGCAAACAGTGTATATATACATGTTAACTATTGTATATACATAAATAAAATACCTTGATTTTCTTTCGATCAATCTTCTATAAAATACTTCGTGTACACATAAGAGATCGGTTACTTCACTGATTTCAACTTTTTTGTCCTAACCTTGTTCAATCAAAAGCTTTCAACTTTGAAACTTCACTCTTTTTTACTTTCTTTTCCATAGTTTATTCATTTTCAATAGAAAACGAACTTTCAATTTTTTTTAAGTATTATCTCCATCTTCTTCGCCGTACGATAGATTCGAGGACCTTGAGTAAAACGATTGCGCATTACTCCCTTTTTAGGCACAATTTTTACAATCTCATCAATGGCCACAATGACATATACTCACGATCTATCGACCTCGATAGAAGTCTTTTCACCATACTACAAAGCCTCTATCATTAAATTTAAAAAAGTTGAAGAACAACTCTTCTCGATCCGTTTATTCCAACTCTGATGCCTCAAATTTAATGGCATCTAAATCTTCTTCTTATTACATTACTTATCAAACGAAAATTTATTGTACGAATCAAAATAGCTTATTTTTAGTTTCAAACGGACAATAAATGGATCTAAACTTTACAATTTTCTTCCATCTTCAAACGAAATTAATGGACGTGGAAAAAAAAATGTATGTCTGACGATATTAAAAACGGTAAAATGAAGAAAATGGAGAAAAAAAATCTAGCAATTGAATGTATTTAAACTAACCACTAATCTAGGAGTTTATTTATTTTATTTTTAAGTATTCAATCCAATGCTGCCTTGATTCTTATATATATATATTTATTTATTTAACTCAATGGATTGATAATAATTCTTTTGAAAATTACAAAATCCCCCAATCGGGTATGGAATCTCAATTTACGTTATAATTATAAAGGGTAAAATAGGAACTGCACCTCCTAAAAAGGTGGTTGCTATATATCCAAATAGTATACATAGTTGGTTATTTTTCATTACAACAATTCTTAATTAGCTATAAATCATAAATTACAAAAAATTAATTACAATAAGTAGGCTCGTAACTCACGCATTTGTTGTTTGTAAAAATGATAAAAATAAAGGCAATCCAACATATAAAAAATGTAAATTATCGCAAATGTCCTCATACTAATATACACTTGATACAATTGATATATTTGGTAATGATGCACTTGATTAATATATTTGAGTACTTATTAACCATACACTCGTTTATACTGTTCATAAACTTGTTACACTTGACTTATATATTTAATGATGCACTTGATTGATATACTGTTGATAAATTTGTCAATCATGTACTTGTTGATACTCTACTGATAAACTTAGTAATGATGCTCTCTTTTATGCTTATCAATACACTTGACTGATAAGCTGTTGATATATTTGATAATGCTACACTGGATAAGTTAAAAAAAACTGATATCTCTCTTTCACCAACCAGTACTACTGTCTACACCATTTGCCACAGACCATGCTCCATCTTCTCCTCAACCGCTTACCTTCGTTGACTGTCGTTGTTTCATCGTACGCCCGAAATTGATATTTGTTTCTCTTTCCGTTTTTCTCTATCTTCATATATATTTTTTTCTCTATCTATCGATTATTAAGAACAAATATGAAATAGCAGAAATGTAAATTTGAGCATCTCATCTTCTAAACTATGCGTGATAATAGGATATGATTATGGTCAAGAAAGTGAGGGTGATAAGATGGTGTAAACCTAAGGATGAGCACACGAGCAAAGCTTAAAGCAAAGCCAAATTCCCATAATGATCATCCAAACTCTCCATGATGGCTCATCATCATTCCCATTCATAGTCGAACAAAATGACCAAATTACCCTTTATCTCTCTTGAAAAAATTTGATAAAAAAGAAAAGGGTATCTATTTCTCTCTCTTCCCTAGACAAGAGAAATCATTACCCACCGCAACTCCATCCCCATCCCCTCTCTTGGTTTTTGCCAAACCTAATCATTCAATTTTTCCTTTTCCTTTCTTTTTAAACCTCTTCTCTCTTACCTTAACTTTTCTTTTTCCTCTATTTCTCATCATCACCTTTTTCTTCCCATATTACCCCTACTTTCTTCCCTTTTTTACCTTTCATGTCCCCCACCCTTTTATATATATANAAAATAATAATTACAATTATACCTTTATATTTTCGATTGAAAAAATAGAATTCTCAAATTTATACCAGTATTAAATTGGACCCTCAAATTTACATAATTCAAAAAATTGCAATAGTTGTATACGTTTTAAGGTTCAATTTTTATCGTTTAGGGATCCATTGTAAGCAGGAGGTCTTATTTTAATATTTGCATAAATTTGAGAACTCAATTTTTATAATTAAAACTTTGAGAATGTAATTGCAATTACCACCATATTTCAGAAGTGATTATTACAATTTTTCCTCTTTTTTTTTTCTAAAATAAAAAAAGCCCATTGAAAAATCACTTAACAAACAGGGTTAAATTTAAAACATGATCACTAAGGCTTATAATTAATTCTAATTTGGTCCCTATAGTTTAAAATTTTCAAAAATTTACTTTTGGATAGGCTTAACTTCAATTTTATTCGTATATAGATTTCAAATGTTGAAATTAGTTCTAATAGTTTGGTTTTTTTTTTTTTTTTTTTTTTTTAAAAATGACCCTTATTGTTTAGTTAAACCTCATTATTCGTTTCTAAACTTATTTAAACCCTCTCAAATGTCAACCCCTTAATACATATAGCTAAAATAGTTAATTCAATGAGACAACCAAAGTTCCTTACTTATGTATTAGAAAATGTGTCATCTATTCAATATATATTAATAATTGAGACAAATTTACAGACTGAATTTTAGCCTAACTTCTAAGGACGACTTTCGTTAAATTTCTAAAATTATAGGAATTAACTCAAACTTATCCATGTACAAATTGAAATTATAATTTCAAACCCAAAAGAATAGCATTTACACTATTTACAACTATATTCATAAAATTATTTTATATTCACTAGCTACCACGTCAATTTACATAAATAATATTGTAAATAATATCATCCCCTTCCTTTCTAATTTTTCCATGTCAACTATCATGTTAATTTTTACTCCTCATTTTCGTGAAGAAAACTCCAAATAAATCTTTTAAACAATTTCAAAATTTAAGATCCCATTTAATAATCATTTATTTTTTCTTTTTTGAAAATTAAATCTATTTTCCTCTACTTTTTACAATGATTTACATTTTTATCGAGTGCAATTATTGAATTCATAACAAAATTCCAAAAACAAAAACAAGTTTTTTAAAAGCTACTTTTTATAGTTTTCAAATTTTGACTTGATTTCTTAAACCATTGGTAAAATGCAGATAACTATGAAAGAAGTTTAGAGGTGAAAGTAATATTTATAGGTTTAATTTTCAAAAATAAAAATAGAAAACCAAATGGTTATCAAATGAGACATAAAAAATTAAATTAATCTTTTTAAAATCTAAAAAACATACCTAACTTAAAACCTATTTAAAAATTCGAGGATATTTGGTATAATTTAACCTTACATTTTGTATTTTTTTTTCTTAGGTGAGAGAGATTGTGAGATTGGAAAACGTTAAACCCAAAGAAAATAATTAGAAAAAAAGAAAAAAAAAAGTAGTACAACCTTTCATAAATGTGTTTTGATCTTTTTGAAATTGTACTTTATTTAGTTTTCAAAATTTTTGTTGTGAGTTTATAGTTTAATATTTGAAAACAAATCCGAGACAAAATTATTAAGAAAAACATTAAATAATAAAAGCTAAAATCAAAATTTGTACCCAAAAAATATTATTGAGAGTATTATGATTTGCTATTATTATTTATTTATTTTGCCATGTCTTTAAGTAGAGGTTTGTTGCATGATTATTTACCCAGCAACTGTAAGGTGGGATTGCTTCAAAAATATAAAAATAAATAATAACTTTTTTAAGGGTTTATGGGGGAAAGACAAATTTGAATAGGGGTTGATAGTTAAATTCTAACCGTTTATTAGGTAAGGGAAAATCGGTAGCTACGGAGCACATACTTGCAAGTTGAGGAGAAATGTGTAAAATTAAATAAGGGACAATTGTAAATATAGACATTAGACTCAAAGTATTAACAGATATAATATAATATAAAAAAAATTTGCAAATATGATCAAATTTAAACCATCTATCGGTGATAGACCATATTATCGCTGATATGAACAATAGAAGTCTATCGACTTGTCTATATTTACAATTTTTTTAAATGATGTTATATACTTGGTTATTATTCCTAAAAATGCTACCAATTTAATTACCCATTAAATAAATATTCAAGGCTTTACTTATTTTCAATGCTCAAGTAAGTTTCAACCTTTCTTTTTTAATTATTAAATAAAAATATACCAAATATTATTTTTATTGGATAGAGATATGAACGTAAGTCTTAGATAAGTTAGAAGTTGGGAAAATTTGTAAGGTTAAGATTCGACGATGATCATTTAGACTCCATTTGATAATAATTTAAGTTTTTTGTTTGTTGTTTTTAAAAATTAAGTTTATAGATACTACTTTCACCTCCAAATTTATTTCTTTGTTATCTACTTACCAATTATTGCTTTGTTATCGGCTTTTTAGCAATGATTTAAAAAAATCAATCAAATTTTGAAAATTAATTAAAAAAGTTATTTTTGTTTTTAGAACTTGGTAAAAATTATTGTAAGAAAATAGGAGGAAATAGACCTAATTTTCACAAACAAAAAATGAAATGGTTACCAAACAGAGCCTTAGGTAGCATTTGGTAACCATTTAATTTTTTGTTTTTATTTTTGAAAATTAAGCTTATTTTATCCATATTTTTACAATGATATTCATGTTTCTTAAGTACAATGGTTAAATTCTTAGCCAAATTCTAAAAATGAAAACAACTTTTTGAAAGTTATTTTTTTTAGTTCTTAAATTTTGACTTGGTTTTTTAAACCATTGGTGAAAAGTAGATAACAAAAGAAGAACTTTGGAGGTAAAAGTAGTGTCAATAGTAGGGTTGACAAAAATCCCGCGGAGTCGGATTCCTACGGGAAATCCCTAATTTTATTGGGGATGGGGTCAAACAGGGAATTCTAGGTCCCCGTCCCGATTAAATTTTTTATATATATATATTTATATAAATTACAAATATTTATATATTTGTATATAATTATATATGTATACATATGTGTGTGTATATATATATACACAAATAAATAAATAAATAAATATATATATATATATATATCTTCATACATATATAAGCCAATCCTAGTGAATATGCTTAATTTTAAAAAATAAATATATAAAACAAAATGGTTATCAAAGGGGTCTTAATTTTTTGTTTTTAGTTTTTGAAAATTAACTCTATAGTCACTCATTTCACTTCTAAATTTCTTTTTTATCTACTTTTACCAATGTTTTTAATAACCATGCCCAATTTTGAAAAAAAAAAGTATGTTTGAAAGCTTGTTTTTTTATATGGAATTTGGCTAAAAATACAATTTTTATATTAAAAAAGATGCAAACAATTGTAAAAAATGGAAAGAAATAAGCTTAGTTTTTTTTTTTTAAAAAAAAAATAATAAAAAAATGATTATGAAACAGGACATAAATTAGTCCTTTAAGTTGAGTCCAAAAGTGAAAGCTATGAAAATTTAAGTCTAAAATGCATATAATTTTTTAAAATATGAAGAAAACTAATTTAGTCTTAATTTTAATATTATAATATTTGTAGCTACGAAGCACAGACACAGATACAACTACACGATACGGATATGATCGGATACGACGATTCGTCAATTTCTAAAAAACTAAGATACGGATACATCTAACGATGTGTAATTTTTTTAATATATATATTTCTAAAAAACGAGGATATTGATACGTTGAAAATACATTTTCTTTTTCTTTTTCTTTAAAAAAATCTAGCATATAGATAAATTTAGCATACAAGTTAATAACAATAGCACAAAATAGAATACAAACACTGAAATACAATACAAGAAAAGCAATATCTAAAATGCTGAAGTATAATAGTTGATAAAATGCAATAGAAAAGTGACTCATATTGCAAAGAAGAAGAAGAAGAAGATTAGAGGGAGAAGTATGAAGATAAACGAAGAACTTATTGTTGAAGATATCCAAATGGTTTATATTTTGGTGGACTCTGTAGAGACTCAAATGTGAAGATGGAGATTAGATGATTCTAGTATAGAATTTGGTCCGTTATTTATTTATTTATTTTTCTTTTAGTTTTGGACTCGAGTAGTGAGCTTTTAAATAGGTTGTCTAATTTTAGATTGGGACATATTAGATGAGTTACTTGTCTTTTTTCTTTAAAAAAAAGGTATGCATAGAAATAGATACGTCAAATCATGTGTTAGATACGTATCTGAAAAGTGTCTAGAAGTATAGATACGTCAAATCGTGTGTATCTGGAAGTATCAATATCCGATACGTGTCTGATACTGATTTTTGCCTCACATGAAATATCTGTGCTTCATAGATTTGTAGAGTCATATGGTTAAAATGTTTAGGAGACAGTTATTGAGGATAAAAAAAAAAAAAAAAACAAATTTTTCTTAAAAAAAACAATGTGAATCCGTTGGGTTTAGATTAATTAATTTGTAAGATATGTAAATGGTTTTTATCATTTTTTCCCCTTTCTCTTTCTGCGTTCATTCTTTATTCTTCTTTAATTTGCTCTAATAATACAGAAAAATTAAAATAATATTGTAGTTTTAAAAATAATTTATAAAAATATTGTAGTTTTGAAACTATTTACAACATTATGTGTATTTTTTTTTAATATGTCGAGTGTTGAAAATTCGACCAAGTCGACCAATCTTGGTCCTGTCTCTTATACACATCTAGATGTGTATAAGAGACAGGCATTATGCTCTCCACGACCCCGACCATGTCCATGCACGTATGAAGATGAAGGACCAGCTTCTGAGTCATAATGTCCTGAACCAAATGCTGACATCATCATCATCAGACTAACATAATCAGTTTGACTCTGCATCTGCATCACAGGGGCAACTCTTCCACATTATGGGCAACCTCATCAAACTCATCCTTTTCCCGAACAGGTCCTCTACGTCTAGGAGCTGGTGGAGGAACAATAGGTATATCGTACATATAATGTATCTCCTCCATATAGCTTTGGTTGTCACTACATATAGCAAGAACCTGGTTCGAATCATTCGCAACATCACGGAGTCTACTGTTGTTCGATCTCTGTGAATAATAAAACAATTAGATAATATTTAAAATAAATTTAAATTAAAAATAATTGGATAATATTCATTCATTTACCAGATGACCCACAGCTACTCCTGGACGAGTGACGTAGCGTCTTGTGATATTATTATACCAATGAATGTAGTCTTGAGTGACATCCTTGTCAAACTGTTGAATAGAAACCCCTGCTACAATAAATCTTACACGATAATGCTATCACACTACCAAATGTGCAACTTTTTCGGACCAATTTACAGTCCTTAAGTTGATATCATACAGTAGGGATTCAGTATTACAAGGCGATGGGACATCCTGCTGAAAACTAAATTGTCTCATCACCCGGTCAGGAATATGCCAGTCACCAATGTGAAAACATATGAGAAAACTCATCGTCCGCTATATGTTTTGACCATGCGTACAGAAATTGGGCAAAGTATGCACAATAATTTTGTACGGCTCCCAAATAACCTGAAATACAAAATATTATATTGGAGAACATTAAAGACAAATATAATAAAAATGTGTATAAAATAATCAATTTGGTTCAGTGTAATGTACCTGATCAGGTTGAAGCAGATCAAATATGTATCTGTATTGGCTGACTACATGTGTGGCTGTCCTAGTCACATAAAATATATCTCTCCACCTAAATTTTTAAATTGATAATTTAGATTCTAAATTAACTAAATCAGTGATATAAAAATTAAATTGAATTAAAATAACATACCGAGAACCATAAGCTCGTCCAGCTAACTGAGCGTCATTGACATGTTGTAGTTATGGAGCCATTGTTAGAAATCGCTCCCAAGCCCATAGTTGCAAAAGTATGAGAGACCCAGCTATCTCACAAACCTCAGGTCTTGTTGCTTTGCATAGTTGTCTATACAACCATGCCAAACATGCTCCACTCCATGAATACCGCCCTGCATCATAGAGATTAGTTAATAGTGGCAAGAACATCAAGTAAACAAAATGTCTTGATTTGTCGAAAAACAGGCTTCCACCCATCATTTGTAGTATATATGCTCGTGCAGATCTTATGACGATTTCTCGTCTACATCATCTGCAAGCTCACGGAATTGTGTTCCTAACCATATCAAACTTAACCTCGATCCTTTAATTTTTTCGGTAGGTGGGGTCACACCGAGGTACAGTTGACAAACTTATGATTAATCATCGTACATCACTCTGGTGATCGGCTCACCGTCAACAGGTAACCCCAACAATACTTATATATCTTGTAGAGTGATAGTGCACTCTTCAATAGACATATGAAATGTATGCGTTTCAGGCCCCCATCTCTCGACCAAAGTTGTGATCAAATGCCAGCCCAACTGAATAAATCCCAATCTGACAACTCCATAGAATCTAGAGCTGCGGAGTAGCGGTAGTATTCGAGGGTGGAGTGGGATAGTGCGCTGGAGAACTGCCTCTCGACGCCTGCAAAATATTTCTCCAGTAGTACGATCTCGCCATACAACAGATGATCGATGAATGGACTGGTCGTACAAAACATCGGGATTAACAGGTCCTGGGTTTAAAGCCATGATCTGAAAGAGAAAAAATATTTATTTCTCAATTAGAAGAATAATGTACAACTTAGTTAACTAAATTAAATATACATGATAAAAAAATTATTTATTTCTCAATTAAATAATGTACAACTTAATTAAAATAATAATGTACAACTTTATAAATTATAATTAAAAAACTGAATATATAATAAAAGTATCTACACTTAATTAAATATACATGATAAAAGAAGTATTTATTTCTCAATTAAAAGAATAATGTACAACTTTATAGATTACAATAAAAAAATTGAATATACAATAAATTATAATAAAAAAAATTGAATGTACAATAAAATGAATAAATATATAATAAAAAAATATTTCTCAATCCCTAACTATCTGGAGCCCGTCTTAGTAACGAAGAACACTTTCTTCGATTATGGCCTAACTGATTACAAAATCCATATCGTTGTCGAGTGACTGGTTTTGTCTAATCCATCTCGTTGTGATAACGTGAACTTTTTGGTCTACTAGGTTTTCACAACAACGATGGATTAGGATGTAAGACGAGCATAATAGGGTGCGTGATCCAGTAATCTTCATGCAGTACAGGTTGAAATTGAGGAGAGTAACATTCAGCATACGTTGACAATTTATAGTAGTCCTCAATAAAGTCATCGTAGTTCATGTTAAAATGTGAGCAAACAGCCATAAAATGCGAGCATGGAATACCAAACGCTTGCCACTTGTTACATGAACAATACCACTCGAACTTGTTTAACCTCAATATTTGAATATTTCCTCCTTTGGAATTGAGACTATGACGCCCGATCTTCACATGAAACACATCTTCATCCGATCGTATGATTGTACTTCATGTTTACTAGATCTTGCAGCCCATTTATTTATTTTCTCGTGTGCGTACCTGAATTTTTACTCCACTTAATATAATAAAATATGCTTACATAAATTGTTAATAATATATATATAATAATAATAATAATAATAATAAAAATAATAAAATAATAATAATAATATTACCGGGTGTATTTATCTTGNCACGTTAATTGAGAGAATTAAGGAGAGGGAGTTATAACTCCCTCCCATTAATTTGAAATTTAAATTTTAAAATAATTGTTAATAATATATATATAATAATAATAATAATAATAATAAAAATAATAAAATAATAATAATAATATTACCGGGTGTATTTATCTTGATGTAGCAATCAACAATTTTCCTCAATATTTGCCATAGAAGTGTGTAATTATCGGCCGACATTTATTAAAAGTTCGACCAAATGCCCAAAATATAGAAGTTAGGATAACATGGCCTTCAGTAAGGGTTTCTTTCACTCTCCACTCTACACATGTTTCGGAATTGATCTGCTTAACCATATACAACCAACTGGGTAACAATTTGTAAGACTCATCCTAATCACCGAACACTTTAGCAACGCTTTTCTTTTGCCCTTCCATACCCTATGGTAAGGAACATGATATCCAAACTCTGATTGATGTCGGACTGTAGTTATGTCACGCTGATAGATGATTTTTCTCCATCACAGAACTCTAGTGCAATCATTGATGAATCCAATTGCACATGACTTTGACTCAGTTCTGAATAAAAACATGATCAAGCCATGCGATTTTTTCTTTATTGCACGAAGTCTCCACTTGCAACCTTCCTCCCACTTCGTACATCGAATTGTCCAAATCGTCAGTATCGATTCCACAACCTCATATGGTGCGTGACATTTAATAGTAAAACATTTGACCGCGTGTTGTAGTATTTCTTTGTCTTGACAAATCATCCTTTATACAACTGAGTATTGTCAACATCCACAGGGGCTACAATTGGGTCATATTCTCGAATGCTATCTAGTACATTCATATCCAAATTGTTGAATGTATCTGAAAGTAACTCACGTTCATGACCATCAAAATCCAACTCTTCAAATTCATCGTCTGTTTCAGTTCTGAAAACTCTATACTGGTTGTTAGCCGCCATATCTTCATTATCACATGGCAATGCAATTGACTCCGGATCAAGATCAATACAATCAGTTGGATCTTCAAACTGACTAAATGATGTATTCAAATTTATATCCACCTTTGTCCTATTTACATTTACATACAAATGCACTAAATTAAGCAGTGGCATCGCGATTAAGAACATAAAGTTCATGGCTTGTGCATTGGGTTGATCCTGATGGTTCTAGGTTAGGATGTCTATATATTATTTCTAACTGATTTGTTCCCATATCTACACTAAGTGACATCCCAACCATTTCAATAAATTGTTCAAATACAATTCCACTGTTCATATTTATGCTAAAACTCCCACTTGGTAGTTGGTCATAGTCAACTCCATCAATACCATCAATCATATTACCATTTGTAAACAACAAAAATCCCAAGCATTTGTCCGCCATTTTCTAAAAAAAAAAAAGACAAACAATAAAAATCACAATAAGGTAAACTTTTTAAAACTATTTTTAAACATAACAATAAATTAAACTTTTTATAATTATTTTTAAACATAACAACAAATTAAACTTTTCAAATATCATAAGAAATTTAATACAAAAAAAATATTATAAGAAGTATATTAAAAAACCACAATAATTTTGTATTAAACTAAAAATATTAAACTTTTTAATTTATAAACATCAACTTTTTAAGGTTTATGAACATCAACTTTTAAACATAACAATAAATTAAACTTTTTATAATCATTTTTAAACATAACGACAAATTAAACTTTTCAAATATCATAAGAAAATTATACAAAAAAATCACAATAATTTTGTATTAAAATAAAAATATTAAAGTTTTTAAACTATAAACATCAATTTTTTAAACATTATAATGAGGTAAACTTTTTAAAACTATTTTTTCAAATTTAATACAAAAAAAATATTATAAGGTGTATATTAAAAAAATCACAATAATTTTATATTAAACTAAAAATATTATACTTTTTAATTTATAAACATCAACTTTTTAAGGTTTATGAACATCAACTTTTTAAACATAACAATAAATTAAACTTTTTATAACAATTTTTAAACATAACAACAAATTAAACCTTTTCAAACTATTTTAAACTATTTTTTCAAAGTTAATACTAAAAAAATCAAATATCATAAGAAATATATTTCAAAAAATCATAATAATTTTGTATTAAACTAAAAATATTAAAGCATAAACATCAACTTTTTAAACATAACAATAAACTATACTTAAATACAAAATATATATATATATATATAAATAAGATTAACATGTTGGTATAACATCCCAACCATAAGATTAACACTAAATAACAACTACTAAGATTAACACTAATAGAGAAAGAACTACTAACATCAATATGTAAATATTATTGAATTCAACATGATAGATCTACTAAATAAAATAAAACTAGTAATAAATAAATAGTAAACTCACAAATTTAACGTTACTTTTTTTTGTTCTTTGTCCCAAACAATAACAAAAACTATAAAAAATATATATCTAATAGTATGAGAATAGGAACAAAATGTATAGTTATTTTTAAAAAAAATGAAATTTTGTATAGTAAAGGTACAAACCTCACAATTTAATGGATGAATGTGAGAGAAGAAGAAGATTTGCTGAAGGCAGTGAGAATGAGAGAATGAGGCGGAAGGCAGTGAGAATGAAAGAATAAAGGCAATGAGAAAATGAGAGACTGAAGGCAGTGAGAATGAGAGAACGAAGGCAGTGAGAAAATGTGAGAAAATGAGAGGAGAGGAGGGGGGGGGGGGGGTTATAAGCTTAAAAGTCGAGTTTTCAAAACTTGACCCACGGGTTGGCCATTGTGCAAAAATTAAATGAATGGGACGGGACGAGACACTGACACGCTGCAAAGATTCAAATTCGTTTTAAAGGAGGTCGACGGTTCAAATCACTCTGACGCGTGCTGCAGAGATTCGAATTCATTTTAAAGCCATCGCAGCGTCTAATTGTTATAACTAAGTGATCGTGTAGGAGTTTGTGGGTGATCGTGTAGTGAGGAAAGAGAGCTCTCGAGAGTGGGATTTTGGAAGACGCTGTCGTAGATAAGCTGTGCCGCTCATCGTGTACTTCCACTAGGCGATCATGTAACACTTAGTATACAATCGCATAGTAAAAGGTAGGCGATCGTATATGTTTTGAGAAGGCGATTGTCTAATTGTAATAGCTAAGTGATCATGTAGGAGTTTGTGGGTGATCGTGTAGTGAGGAAAGAGAGCTCTCGAGAGTGGGAGTTCGGAAGACGCTGTCTTGGAGAGGCCATCGCAGCGTGCCACTCATCGTTTACTTCCACTAGGCGATCGTGTAGTAAAGCTCAACGATCGTGTAGCACTTGGTATACGATCGTACAGTAAAAGGTAGATTTTCGTATAGGTTTTGAGAAGACAATCGTCTAATTGTAATAGCTAAGCGACCGTATAGGATTTTGTGGGCGATCGTGTAGTGAGGAAAGAGAGCTCTCGAGGGGTGGGAGTTTGGAAGACACTATCGTGGAGAGGCCATCGTAGCGTGCCACTCATCGTCTACTTCCACTAGGAGATCGTGTAGTAAAGCTCAGTGATCGTGTAACACTTGGTAGACGATCGTATAGTAAAAGGTAGGTGATCGTATAGGTTTTGAGAAGGAGATCGTCTAATTGTAATAACTAAGCGATCGTATAGGAGTTTGTGGGCGATCGTGTAGTGAGGAAAAAGAGCTCTTGAGAGTAGGAGTTCGGAAGACGCTGTCGTGGAGAGACCATCGCAGCATGCCGCTCATTATCTACTTCCACTAGTCGATTGTGTAGTAAAGCTCAGTGATCTTGTGGTACTTGGTACACGATCGTATAGTAAAAGGTAGGCGATCATGTAGGTTTTGAGAAGGAGACCGTCTAATTGTAATAGCTAAGCGATCGTGTAGGAGTTTGTGGGCCATCGTGCAGTGAGGAAGGATAGCTCTCGAGAGTGGGAGTTCAGTAGACACTGTCGTGGAAAAGCCATCGCAACATGCCGCTCATGGTCTACTTCCACTAGGCGATCGTGTAGTAAAGCTCAACGATTGTGTAGCACTTGGTAGACGATCGTATAATAAAAGGTATACGATCGTATAGGTTCTGAGAAGGTGATCGTGTAATAATAATAGTTAAGCGATTGTGTAGGAGTTTGTGGTCGATCAAAGAGGATTTAGTAAACGATTGTTTAGTCATACTGAGCGATCGTGGAGAGATTGTAAACAATCGTTTAGCGTCTCGTAAGCGACCGATTAATCTTGTTTGATTCCTATTGTCTAATAAAGAAGTTGTTCATCGTTCACTTGTTCTTTTCGGAAGTTTGCACCTATTGTTACGTTAATAAAGAATTACTAAACGATCACATAGTAATTTTACTAGACGGTTGTGTGCGATCGTGTATAATTACTAAACAATTCTTTAATTTCCTTTAGGTCGAGGGTCAAACCCTCAATCTCTTCTTTAATTTTTGACAGGTCGAGGGTTGAACCCTCGTCCTCTTCTCAATTTTCTTTAGATCGAGGGTCAAACTCTCGACCTATTCTTTAATTTTCAACAGGTCGAGGGTTCAACCCTCGACAAAATATTTTACACAAAATTCCCACCTCGAAAACTCCAAAACAACCATAGATTTCTAAATAGTTTCAAAACTACTATATTTTCCTAAATTGTTTTTTTAATCACAATATTAAAAATAAAAAAAAACCCCTATATATTACATACACTTAAAATAAACAAGGATGAATTTAACATTTTGAATATTTTGCATTAAATATCCTAAGCTTTTTATTATTGCACTCAACTTTTTAAGTGCATGCCCTTAACAACCATTTTATATGGCATTTAGAGAAAAGTGGGTTCGATATCTTTTTTTTTAATCTCAATAATTGGAAAATTAAGGTCGTTTTAATAATCATTTAATTTTTTTTTTAAATTAAACCTATTCCATCCGCATTTTTTATAATGATTTATATTTTTAGTAAGTACAATGATTGAATTCTTAGTTAAATTTCAAAAACAAAAACTATTTTTTGAAAACTACTTTTTTTTTATTTTCAAAATTTGACTAGATTTTTAAACCGGTGAAAAGTAGATAACAAAGAAAGAAATTGGGGAGTAGAAGTATTGTCCATAGGTTTAATTTTCAAAAACAAAAACAAAAAACGAAATGATTATCAAACGGGCCCTAACCATTTTGTTTTTTGTTTTTGTTTTTAAAAATTAAGCCTATAAACATTATTTTCATCTCCAAATTTCTTTCTTTATTATCTACTTTTTACCAATGGTTTAAAAAATGAAGCCAAATTTTGATAACTAAAAGAAGTAGCTTTTAAAAAGTTGTTTTTGTTTTCAGAATTTGGCTAAGAATTCAACCATTGTACTTAAGAAAGATGCATGGTAAAAAATGTAGATGATATAGGCGTAATTTAAAAAAAAAAACAAAATAGTTACGGCTTAAATATATTTGATTTAAAATATCTTTTTTAAAAAAATTAAAGGCTGAATAACATACCCAATAGTCATTAGATTCTCAATTTGATCCTTAATATTTAAATAAATTGAAGATTGACAATTAGGTCCTTACCAAAAAAAAAATGATAAATTTTATGTAAAAAAATTAATGTATCATAAAATTTTTGTTTTATTAATATGTTTAGGGGTGTAGGTACATCATACATGCCACTTGAAGAAATATACTTTGTTGAAAGGTAGGCTTAGATTTTGTTGATGGACATGTCAGATTTCAAGTAACAATTAACTTTCAAGTGATAACTACATGTATTCATAGATGTTAATAATGCAATTATTTAAGGGCATATCAACTTTTTTTTCTTTTTTATATGGTTGACAATTGTAATTATTTGATAATTTCAATATAAGTTTAAGCCACATTCAGATCAATTACTAAAGCCTCAGTTACATACTCCGAACTGAAAAATGATCTGAATTTGAATGAAAATCGATATGAACTCTCATGTTATTCATTTGATGTTGTTTACGAAGAGTTATCTAAGATCAAAATCGTTTAACAATATCGACATACAATTACTTCAAACTATATGTTAGAAATATAAAATTGACTATATATTTATTTAAGATTGGTTCTTAGACTGCTTCAGTGATGTCTCAGAATATGTCTCCCATGAGATGTCACATGACGTTGATTTGGCATAATTTTTTATTTCCTTGTCTGGAATAGCATTGTTATCATTTTGGGATATGCTTTCCTTTTCCATGATCTGCCGATATTAATTTTGAATATTTTCTTTCTTCCGTTGTGTTTATTTAAGAGCAAGTTTAGTTTTTGGGCTTGCTAGAGTTGCCGCTTGTATTTTGAGATTCAAGAATATTTGCATTTTCACCAAAGCTCTCTGTTATTCTGATTGTTGTGAGACAAGAAGTTGAAGTATGATTTTGCAGCATGTTGTATATCTTTGTTATTGAGATATTCGAAGCAATCTGGGAAGAGTTCTTGGTCTGAGGGGAGCCTAAGATATCAATGATTGAGAAGGAGTTTTCATCCTTAGGTGGATCTTAAGGCATTATCAACAGAGAAAGAGTTCTCAAACTTAGGGGAGCTTAAGTTTTATTAAGTGAAGCGGTCTTCATTTAACAATGGAAAGATAAAGTATCGATTAGAAGATGTCTCACACTTACGGGAAGCCTAAATGACTCATCACTAATATTCACAGAATTAGGAGGTGCCTAAGTTCTACTGAGAGGGACTCTCACATCTAAGGGAGACCTAAGTGATTAACATAAGTTAGGCTCTACATATGTTACTGTAACTTTCATGATTTTACAAATAAGTACAATGTTGTAAACACTTGACTTTTCATATTAATGAATTTATCTTTTTCGGACACACTGCAGTGGTATATCACCTAACTGTGTTATCAAGCTCTGTATGTTATCTGTTTATTTAGCATTTGATATCTTATTTTTTGTTTCTATGGTTACCAGGACTATCTGTGGAACATTCGTATTTTGATTAACGAGTCATCTTAATTTCTTTTGTAGTTAGAATAGGAACAAAGACATAATACAATTAACTAGAACATATCTTTTATTTATTTGGTTAAATTGCAAATTTGGTCCCTATAGTTTAGAGATAATTATATTTTAGTCCCTATGATTTGATAAAACACTTATAAATAGTCTTTACAGTAGGGATTATGTATGAGGATTTTATTAAATCATAAGGACTATGTATGAGATTTTATCAAATCATAAGGACAAAATTCTAACTTTTAAAGCTCGGGACTAAATTTATAATTAAACCCTTAAATTTTGTAATTAATTAAAATCCATTGCTTAATGTCCTATAGAAAATTGTTTGCTAAATAATGTCCTAACAAAAATAAATTTTAATTTATTTTACTAGTACTTTATTTTATAGGAGTATTTTATTTTAATGTGATTTAATAACCTAACAAATAATAAGTAATTAAATAAAACTACATCAACTTTGCCTAAAAAAATACAATCAACTAGAAAATATTAATGTTATAGCATTTAATACTAATGGATTCTACTTGAATAATGTATTTAATATCAATAAATAATTACTAACAAACTAAATAGAGCCAAAATGAAGATAGCTCAATTGGCATAAAATTATACTTTCAATCTCGATGTTAGAGGTTTGATTCTCCTACCCCAAATATTTAATCTAATACATTTAGAAAAAAAAAAAAAAAAAAAGACTAATACAACTACAAGCCATAAAAATGAATTGGAGTTGAAAAATATAAATGAAATTCATATATGTATTGAATAGAAATATTTTAAACATATTAAATAATAAATAATTACTGATAAAAATTAGACTGGAACTTATATTTTATAAAAAGTAAATACAATCAATAAAAAATAAATTAATATAAATTTTTCAGAAGGAAAAAATGAGTCATATAAATAAAAGACAAGAAAAAATGGTAAAATAACTAAAAATGTTAGATTTCATTAATGGATGCAAGAGAAATTATAAAAGTTGCAAGTAACTAATAAAAATGTTGTGAGGCTGCCAAATAAGGAAGGAAAAAAAAAAATACTTCAAGTACTCTGCCAATATTTACTCATTCCATTAAATTGTATATTAATTTAGGACTACATATTCTTTTACATCCTATAAAAAAATTTATAATAATATGATATTTCTTCCGTTCAAAATTTAACACATCATTAAATGAAATTATTTTATTATATGAGTCTCATATAATTCTTAAATATCTTTTTTTATGTCATAGGTGAAAGTAGTATAAAAATATTTTCATATTATCGTGGTACTAAAAAATAACTACATGTAATATGAAAAACTTTATAGTGTTGCAATATAAAAGAATTCTAGAGGAATGAGAATGAAAGTGTTTTGGAGAGAATGAAATGCCCTTTTATGAGCTAAGGGTTCTCAAATTAATGGTGTGTCCTACATTTGATTATATTCCTTAGTATTAAAAAAAAATTAAAAACTAATGCATCAAAGATTGAAGATTAATTAGTATTAAATACACTTAAACAAAAAAAATATTAAATACATTATAAACTATAAAAAGGAATATTTATAATACAACATTGATATAAAAAAAAAAAAAAAAATTATTGGTTACCCTACAAGTTTATTTAGTTTTTGAATGGTTTAATAGATCTTTCCATTTTCAATTTCAGTGTCTAATAGGTCTTTAATAGATTTAAAGTTTTTTTTTTTAAATAGTTATTTTTATTATATATCAATTTTATATTTAAAAAAATTATAAACTTTTAATTTTGGTCTAGTAAATCCATTTACTACACAATAGTTCTTCTCAAATATATATTATATATATATATATATATATATATATATACGGATAATTGTTTTAAATGGTAAAATTATTAAAAATATTTTTAAATATAATAAAATACCAATATTTTATAATAATTTTATTATATTTATAAATAAGTTAGCTTATGTTTTAAGGTACCTCTGTATGTATATAATATTGATCTTTTCCATTAGAAAGAGGCAAGTAGATAATTTGGATTTATTTTAGTGGGTCAAAAGGGAACACCATTAGTCAACTAGTCAATAACTTTGTCTTGTTTTATTTTGTGCACTATGAAATTTCAAACTTAGAGTGAAAAGGGGTAAGCAAAAAAAAAAAAAAGAAAAAAAAGTACATTTTACTTTTATTTTGTTGAATGAGAGAGATGAGAAAGGTATTTTCTCTTTTATTTTGGACCCACTTTCATTTGCAACCAAAAGTAAATTACTAAATACAAATGTTGGGAGAATATTCATCTTCCATTATTATTAATTTTGGGAATTTCAATATTCAAATATCTTCCATTAATACTAACTTTGGAATTTCAATCTACATCCATTGATGTATAATCTTATCTTCAATTCAATGTATGTCTCTCTCTCTTTTTGAGTTTTTAGGTTGAAACCATTCTACTTTATAATATAATGTTAAAAATATATTCTTTTTATATGTTATTGCACTTTTTTTTTTTAATGGTATTAAATCTCATAGTTGCTAACTTCCAAAGTATTTGTTTTAATATTTAAACTTTTAGAGTTGTTTTATTTTAACGCTAAAATTATTCCACTCATTTAATAATCAATTGGGGTTGTTTGATAATCAATTAGATCTTTATTTTTAGTTTTTAAATTTATTTTTAAAAAACAGATATATTTGATATTCAATTGAGTTTTGTTCTTTCAATTTTAAAAACATTTTTTAAAATGTTAAGGCTTCATTTAGTAGTCATTTCGTTTTTTGATTTTTTTCTATTGAAAATTAAACTTATTTCCTCCTAATTTTTTATAATATTTGCATTTTTCTTAAGAAAAAACAAAAATCAAATGGTAACATTATTGAATTTTCCTTGTTGTATCGTGGTCGAGGTTTCCATTTTTAATCCTCCTATGCTTGGGTTTGAGCTTTGCTATGTGCAACTTTTTCAAGGGTTTTCTTTACCTTTTCAAAAGATTTTCTTATTTTACCATTCATTTTCACATAAATTCTCATTTTTTTTTCTTTTAAAAAAATATCTTAAAGTTTTTGTTTTAAAAAAATTAAAAATACAAAGTTCAAATGGTTAGAAAATATGAAAAAAAAAAGGTTAGAAAACCACAACTTTTCGTGAGAGTTGTTTTTGGGTAAATCACAAAACTTCAATTGAAGGATATATTTTTCTCAAAAGATTTGATTGTTTAGATTTCACCAAATAGTTTGTAAATATGTGGTTTTTTATCAGTTTAAAAACACACATTCTCCTAATTCTCACTTCCTCCGTTTTTATCTTTTTTATATGCAATTACTCGTCATTGTAGTATGGTAGAGTCTTGTGGTAAAAGTGTTGCATTCATAAGTTAACAATCTATCGTATCTTGAAAGATGGTTGTTCATGATACATTGAACATCTGTCAGGAGATCGCGTGAATTTATTGTATTCAAATTAAATATTTTCATTATTTTTTTATTTTCATATTATTTGCTCTTACAAAAGTGGAATTATTTGCTTGTATTTTTGTATATATGTTCATTTTTATTTTTTTTCATTTTATTTGTGAAAATAATGCATTTAAAATATTGATATTTCAATTTGATTTTTTTTTAAAAAAATTAAAATAAGGAAATAATTTTGTAACTACATTTATTAGATGGAAAATTATTATAAAAATAACTTCATTTTATTTTTATAAAATATTAATAAAAATAAAATTGAAAAGGTGTTTTTTAAAGAAACTGAAAACGCACATACACAATTATCAAACATGTTTTTTATTTTACAATTTAAAAACGAGATTTTCAAAAATAGAAAAATAAGAAAAATTATTTATACAAAATAATAAAATTTAATCTTTTTTTATAGAGGTCGATAGAAGTTTATCAATGTCTATCAATGATAGAAAGTTATAGAAATCTATCATTGATACTATGTGATAGATGTGGATAGAAGTCTATCGGTGTTTTTTTTTTTACTATTTTTATAAATAGCTTGACTTTTTTTATATGTGAAAATCTTCTTTTTAAAAAATAAAAAGCAATTACCAAATCCATTTTTTGTTTCTAGTTTTTAGAAAACATAAAACCAAAAATAAAAGACCAACATGTGTGTTTTTGGTTATTTAAAAATTGTAAACCAAAAAATGAAAAATTAAAATTAAAAAATCAAATGGATCTTGATTTTGTGTTTTTAATTTTTAAAAATTAAAGTATTGAGCACGACTTTCACTTACAAATTTATTTATTTTGTTAGCTACATTTTAGAGAAGTCGTGAAAATCTAAGTTAATTTTTTAAAACATAATAAAAACATTAGTTAAAAGCTTCTTATTTTTAAAATTTGGTTTTGGATTCAGATATTTTCTTAAAGAAAATGAAAGCCGTTATTAAAAAAGAAAAAAAGGAAAAAAAAACATGTTACAAGAACAATTTTCAAAAACCACATAAACCAACTGGGTTTATAATAGGGGTAAGATGTTTATTCTAGATCTTGAATCTTTTGTACAAAAATAATGCTTTTATTTCTTGATGTTGAATGGTTGTTACTTGTTCCTTTAGTTCATGGTAATAATTTGTTGATTAATTAAGTTATATTTTTATTGTTAGATGATCTCTCAGTATAAAAATCTCACCTATATGAAGAGTATTAAATATTCATATTAGATGGATTTTAGGGGATGTTTGTTTTTTTGGAACATAAATAATCAAAATATTTCGATACTCGGTATTATAAAATGTCTGACATCTTTATAGATAATCATGTTTATTTTGTAGAAATATTTTTGTAGATATCTATGACTTGGATTACTGTGTTTATTTCATAAGATACCTTGGTTGAAATATTTTAAATTTACATTATATTCCAAGAATTTCCTTACGACTATTTATTAATTCATAATTAATTTTATATAATTTGAATTTATATAATATATTTGTCTTTCTTTTTTTCAATTTGAATTTCTTTATGTATATGTACATATGCATATGTATACATATGTATGTATGTATATGTACATATGTGTATACATATATATATGTATCTATATATATAGAGAGGATGAGAAAAAGATGATATGGAGATGCCCTCGACACGGAAATTTGAGAGTGTCTAAAACTTTTAATATGCCCTCCATAAGAGCATTTTAGGATGTTCAAGAATCTTCAGATGTTAAGGTATCTCACAATACTAAATCAAACGCGGCCGTCTAGATGCCTACTCCAATACACCTTGGAATTCCCTAGATAATAATATCCTAAGCTTTTAAAAGATGAAATTCTGTTAAACAAATAATACATGTCTGTCTGAAATTTCTGTGAGACCCCTGATTATAAACACTTACAAACGCAGGGGCAGGAAGGTAACTAAGGAGGATAAGGAGGATTAAGGGAAGAAATCGTTAGAGAGTTTGTTACAAGGGTGGGGACTGTTAGAAGGGTGGGGACCGAGGGTGAGGAAAAAGGGTTTAAGAAAGGGATACAATAGGGAGAGGAGGGCATCTTTTTGGGATTGATCAAGCTTTGCTTAGGGAGAAGATTCCAGTCTTCTTAAAGTGTTGATGAATTGTTTGTTCATTTCTTTTCTGAGTTTTCTTATTTTCTGATATGTATTCTTCCTTGGAGGTTTATAAATAAAATAACCAGAGCTGAGCTCTGTTCCTTGGAAGTTTGTGGTGTTGTTGGGAATTTCTGTTGCATGTGTAAGGATTTCTAACAAACTGGTATCAGAGTCGATTAATCTTGGAAAAGACGAAAGCAAAGAAAAAATAGGAGATGGAGGAGAAAGTTGAAGGCCACTCGAGAAGTATCGCTGAACGTCGGAAGGGATGAACGAAATGAAGAAGAGCTTGGAGAAAATAATGGTGACGGTTCAATACCTGGCAGAATCACGAGAGAAGGAGACATCAGTCATCACAACAAGATCCTAAAAGTCGAAGATACCTAAAAAGGAAGATGAAGGCAAAAACTCCCAGGCACGAACGATCGGTGGGTCACTTAATTGCAGTAAGTATAAGTGATTGGAAATGCCAATGTTCTCGGGTGAGCACCCACACTCTTAGATTTATAGAGCGGAGCATTTTTTCGAGATCCACGACCTAACCGATGAAAAGAAGATCAAGGTAGCAGTTATCGTGTTCTCCTCAGATGTCGTTGATTGGTTCAGATGGACTCACAACTAGAGATCGATTTGGACATGGGATGAATTGAAGCGACAGATGTTCGAGTGATTTTGCCTTACCTAAGAAGACACTCTTATGTCCTGTTTGTTACGAATCAAACAGAAAGGAGCATACGAAGATTACTGGGAAAAGTTTGACACGTTCGTGGCCCCAATACTAGAGACAACCAAGGAGATGCTCGAGGAAAATTTTCTCAATGGGTTAGCACCAAACATTAAAGCGGAAGTCATCAGTCGACATTCGGCTACACTAGACACCTGTATGAAATCAGGCCTTGCAACTCGTGAGAGGAACGATGAGCCTAGCCCAAGTCGTAGCTCAAAAAGAAGTTACCCCACTAATTGGAGGTGTTGAGCCTAAATCATCAGGAGGAACGATAGACAAGCCCAATGTGTAGAGTGTCTTAATATCTGAAAAGAGGGACACGAAACGGAAGGAGAGAACCTTCCATAGGTAACCGATTCGGAGACAAAGAAGATGAGGGGGAAGGGTTTGTGCTTTTGTTGTGATAAAATATATTCCCCAGGCCATCACTGCAAAATGAAGAAGATGAGGGAGTTGAATCTACTGATATTCCAGGATGAGGAAGGCATAAAGGAAGAATTGGCTGAAGTCGTCATAGAGGAACCAGACGTGAAGAAAGTCGCCAACAATATTGAAATTGCCTTATGATCTATTATAGGATTGCCTAGAAATGGGATGAGGAAGCTCAATGGAATGTTGGCAAAGAGGGAAGTAGTGGTCATGTTCGACTGTAGGGCCACTCACAATTTCATACATCAAAAGCTAGTGCAAGAGTTAGACATTCCTTTGACGAACACAACGAATTATAGGGTTGTAGTAGGAAATGAGGATGCGATTAGAGGAAAAGGAATCTGCAAGGCAGTGGTAATGGTGTGACTGGGGTTGACCATCACAGAGGATTTTCTGCCCTTATAATTAGGAAGGATGGATGTGATATTAGGGATGATTTGATTATGTAATATGAGGTATATGGAAGTTCATTGACCAACATTGACGATGACTTTTATTTCAGGGCAACAGAGAATTGTATTGAAGGGAAACCTGACCTTGACAACATAAGAAGTATCCTTGAAGGTGTTAACTCAAACCTAGGAAGAGGATGACATGGGGTTCGTGGTGGAGTTCTAATAGTTGGAGCCTAAGCCATTGGATGAACTGAGAATGAAATCTAAAGATGATGAGGGAACTGAGTTATCACACAGTATTCAGAGTTACTCGAAAAGTTTTGGGACATTTTTTAGGCCCCTTTGACTCTTCTGCCTAAACGGGGGTGGATCACCGTATAATTAATAAGGTAGGGGAAACTTCGGTGAATGCGAGACCTTATCGATATAGTCATGACCAGAAAAATGAGATAGAAAAATTGGTGAATGAAATGTTGACAATGGGAATTATACATCCTAGCCACAATCCTTATTCTACCCCAGTTCTATTAGTCAAGAAGAAAGATGGGGGGATGACGATTTTTCATGGATTATCGGCGATTGAACCAGATAACAGTGGCGATAAATTTTCAATATCTATGATTGAGGAATTTCTAGATGAACTCCACAGGTCGTTAATCTTCTCTAAGTTGGACCTAAAGTCTTGGTTCCATCAGATACAAATGTATGAACTCGATGTGGAGAAAATGACCTTTCGAACTCACGAAGGTCACTATGAATTCTTGGTGATTCGGATTGATTAATGCCACATCCATGTTTCCATCCTAGATGAATCAAATCTTCATGCCATTCTTGAGAAGGCGCGTGTTGGCTTTTTTTTTTTTTTTTTTTTTTTTATAATGATATTTTAGTTTATAGTCCTGATGAGAACACTCATAATAAACACTTGAGAATGGTGATGAATGTTTTCAAGATAACCAATTGTACGCCAACCGGAAGAAATGTCATTTTGGCCAACGGAGGATTCAATATCTAAGGCATTGGGTATCCACCGAGGTTGTCAAAGCTGATGGAGAGAAGATACAAGCTATATTGTAGTGGCCAACTCCACGAAATATATCTGAATTGAGGGGATTTTTAGGCCTCATCGAATATTGTTGGAGATTTATCAAAGATTATGGGATTTTAGCAACCCCCCTGACGAGATTATTGCAAAAGGATGCTTTTAAATGGACAAAAGAAGCCACAAGGGCATTCGAGGCACTCAAGCAATCCATGGTGACCTTACTGGTGTTAACCCTCTCAAATTTTGAATTGCCTTTCATTATAGAGACAGACGCACCAGGGATGGGATTGGGTGCAGTACTTATGCAAGAAAATCGATCCATAGCCTCTTGGAATGCCGAGTCCAAAATCTCTCCACCTCAATCTGATCGAAGATTTTTAATCCATCTATCCAATACGTTTTCAACTTAACCTTGAACTCTTTGAACTTTTCAAAGGATTCCGACTTTCGTTGCATAAGATAAACATATTCGTACCATCAGTAAAACTGATAAAATACTCATAGTCACCTTGAGCTCGCACATTCATAGGACCATAAAAGTCAGAATGTTCTAATTCAAGAGGCTCTTTGGCTCTATAACCTTTTTCAGTAAAAGGTCATTTAGTCATTTTACCTTCAACGCAAGACTCGCACACTGGTAAAGAATTTTCTTCTAACTCACTTAGAAGTCCATTCTTCACCAATCTCTCAATCCTATTGAGATTGATGTGCCCTAAATGAAGATGCCAAAGTTGGGCATTTTCTTTTGGAGAAATATGTTAACGTTTTAATTGAGTTACGATAGTTCTAAATAATTTAGTATTATGGAGGGAATTAATGGCTATCAGCCTTAGGAAATATAAATTAGATTCCAAATTTGTTATGCAAATAAAAACACCATCTTTATGAATAAACGCTTTATCCACATTAAAAGAGATAGTATATTTACATTGCAATAAACACTTTTTAGAAATAAGGTTCCTCTTTAGTTCGGGAACAATATATACATCATTCAAAACAAGAAACCTATTCTGTAAAGCTAACTGGAACCCTCCCACTGCTACAACTGAGACGACGTGCTCGGTGTCTACTCGCATCGTCATCTCATCAGCCTCCAGCTGTCGCCAAGATCTAATCCCTTGAAAAGAAGAACAAACATGGTTAGTGGTGCTCGAATCAATTATCCAGGCTGAATCATCATTCTCCACTAGATAGATTTCAAAAACTAGTAAATCATATTTATCTTTATGGGTCTTGGTCTTAGCCTTGGCTGTTTTCTTCTCTTTCAGATATCGAGGACAATTCCTTTTCCAGTGTCCATCCTGGTTGCAGTGCAAACACTTTCCCTTTTCAACCGATGGACACCTCCTTGGTGCGACAAATGCTGGGTTAGCAGGCGCCTTCCATTTTCCCTTACCACCATTTTTCTTCTTCCCCTTTGCAGAGTTAGAAGTAGAAGGCGCAGACTTCGTTCCTGAGGTCGAACTTCTATGAAACGTCCTAGAGCATGAAGCAATATTTGCCTCACCCTTCTTCCTCTCCTTACTTTTCAGTAAAGATTGGTAGGTTTGCAACTCGTTGTGGAGAGTTGTAAGGTTATATTTCGCTTTGTTAAGAATCACATTGCTAACAAAGTGCAGGAAGCTCTCCGGTAAAGAATGCAGGATTATACTAACCTGGCTGTCCTCATCGATGGTAGACCCATTCAACTCCACCATATTAAAGTAGACCATCATGTTAAGCACATGTTCACGAACAGATGTGCCTTCCTCCATTTTGGAGTTGAATATATATTTAAAAGCCTCATGGATAAGCTGTTTAGATGGTTGTCCAAACATCCGCCGCAGGGACTCCGTGATCTCACACGCTGAGACCATAGGCTCATGTTTCTTGGCCAAGTACTTTCAGAAAGCTTTGCCAAGATGTAGGCTCGCGCCTTCTCATTCGCCCTTGATCATCCGCTCGTGATTGCCTCCCAAACATTTCAAGCGGCATTTAGAGCTGAATAGAGGACAAGCCTCGCTGAGAGCGAACAAGAATCTTGATGATTAAGATCGTCGTGATCATGTGTTTCCATGTTGCAAAATTATCGCCAGTTAGTTTTTTGGCACTTTAACAAACCCAACGTGGTTGTTTCCATTTTGAAAAAGAAGTTATTGCTGCAAATATTAGCAAACCTTTATTAGATTTTTGCTAACCACTTTTAAACCAATCAGTTTTGCAAATAGTTAAAAGTACCCTTAAGTTATTAGACTTCTGTTTTTGCATGATGCCCCAGTGGGCAGACAAAAGCGTCAGCGTGGGTGATCAGTTGCCCGTCACTGGGATGAGACATTCTCACCATTAGGCAGAACCAACTCTTGGAATGAACCTTAACAGCCACAATTTTCGGTCGAGAATGTTAAACCTTTAAACAATTTTGGATATAAGTGTGACCTCTCGCTTTTCGGGTACTAGAGTTCCGCCCTAATGAGTCCCCGTAGGGATAAGAGCAAATTAGGACAAGAAGACCAAAGTTAATCTTATCTCCTTACAAGAGATCAATAAAGAAAACGGAACAAAACTGGCACCCTGGGCTCTTTAGGGGGACATTCCCAGGGTGCCTCGAGATGATGCGTTATAACTTTTATTCCAATCTAACCAGGGAGACCGAAGATATGCTGTCGCACTTCCCGCTCCCACATACTATGAACACTCTCCTCCATCCATCTTGATATTAACCTACCTAAACACCCAATACCGTTAGGAGACACGTTAAAGGTGCCTCGTGGCGAGGGTAGATCTCATGATGTGGACTATTTAGGAGAAACGTGAAAGGTTTAAGTGAAGCATCTTATGCCCCAAGTACCTTCCACTGAATATTCTATCTAGGGGTTTATTAACCTAGACAATCCGGCTATTGATTTTAGTCTAAGTCGTCTCTTTAATTCCTGCTCATAAACAACGTTTGTCTATGAAATATAAACAAGTTCAAGTAGTCACATTTAAACACTTTAATGAATTGTCTTTAACTTGCATGCATGCATCAAATCTATCTAATTAACCTTTCTAGGTAAGTTCTCAGGTAGGGGTGTTATGTTTCCGTCAACTTAAATACCCCGGCCTAGACAGAACCCGCCTTAGACGAAAGGTCCCTTATAGATAGATTTCCTACACTTTAACCTTTTATTAGCCAATTTAACCTTAGTAAACTGATTAAAAGATTAAAGCCTTAGGGTTGCTAATCATATTAGAACCCTGATCTTAGGTCTATGTGATCCAAGTTTTAAATATTTTAAAACCATGAATTAAACCTAAGTAAGCATGCATGTCTTTCTTATTTCTTTTAGTTCTAATTTCTCTTTAATTTTTTAAAAGAAACAACTAAAAAAACCATTGCGCACAATAAAGGTGTTAATAACAATTATAAAGTAACCAATGAGTCATGCTTCATGCAATGTCTGGTCATTAATGAAGGAAATCGGAAGAGAGATTTTCATGAGTAGCAGAAGAATGATAATTTCAAATTAAAATCATGAATAAACAAAACATTTACAGTCAACTTCAAACAAACGGTTATACAATTCATACAGAGAAATTACAGCATGAAAAACTACAAATGCTCAAAGGGAAAACTGTACGAACAATCGAAGAAGTGTCTTTACGCTCCAATGTGTGACCGCTTGAAGAACAACGACTACGAACGCTCAATCTACATGACCGCAACACAGCAACGAACACAACATGAACACTTCGCGCTCGTCCTCAACGAATGACTCGGTTGCAAACTCCTCCGCAGCATAAACGGCTTCCACAACACCACAAACCGCCTTAAGAAAACCTCGATGGTGTCGAGTTGAGTTTGACATCACCAACAAGGCTACCTTGATATTCTTGGTGTGAAAATCCAGAGGGTGGGCTCTGTTCGGACTTGGTGTGAGGCAAACAAAAGAGGAAACATTGATCGCATACATGACTGGGCAAGTGGGAGAAGGCGGAAATTTATCATATAGGTCAATGTCCAATCGTTTAGATAAAGCTAAGTGATCATTTAGCAAAAGCTATGTGATCGTTTAGATCATCGTTTAGCTTGGTCTATCGCCTACAGACTCTACACGATCGTTTACTTAGGGCAAGCGATTGTCTAGCAAAACTGTGCGATCGTTTAGCTCGCCACTGCACAATCGTTTAGCTCGCCTAGCCGTCGTTTAATAAATCCGAATTACTTGATGACTACGTGAGTTTCTTTTGCTCGAGAAAGAAAACTCAAAACCTTTTTTAATCGTTTGTCAAAAAACTTCTTTTGAAAATAGGAAAACCATTTTCCTTTTAAACTCACGGTTACCATGAAACTAATAACCACCCACTACTTTTGTTATTAAAGAAAAATAATTAATTATCCAATAATTAATATTATTATAAATATAAATGATAACCAACTTATCATACTATATTTATAACTGATAGTATTAATATTTCATCTCATGAAACATATAAACCATAGTTCTTTTTCTATTCCATGGTACTTAATGTAAATCTCATTTACATCAATCATCCACTAGATGTATCTTGTACATCAAACCGATTATATCATAAATAATCAAAATACCTCTTGTCAATTTAAACATTTTACATCAACACCAAGAATTGATCCTCAACTGAATCCATCGAGCTACCAAGGGGACCTCATGGACCTGTAGCTCGAAGCTCCAACGATATGTGAATAACTGACTAAACTCTTTAGTCACGGGATCCACCATCCGTTAATTGTTAGGTACTTCACTAAAGACCGACAGCTAAACTATCCTTACCACAGATATATTATGTGTACATCTTAACCAATGAGCAGTGCAACAAGCCTTTACATATCGTTCGTAAGTACAGCCGAGCCAATAACCGTTATGCCCTTGTAGTTACATTTGTCTCTTTAAGTACCACTGATTCCTCTAATAAACATAAGTCATAGTCCTACTATGACTGAGTCTTCTCTTCCAAACAGAAGCTATGGCCGCTATGTTCAAGCCCCGAAATCAGCCCTTAAGGGAGCAATCTCTCTACTTATCCCTGCTTCGGGAAAGGAGTGAATTCCATATTGTGGATTGAAGTTTCCATCCTCACTCAAGACAAGTCCCCAAAAAAATAGGCATGTTGAGTTGACAATCTGGCCACTCTCACCCATACTAAACATAGGATCGCCCTCAAAGGCAGGAGTTCCCAAAACACTCAGGATTAAGGTTGTGCACCTATGGTTGTTTAGGTGAGATATAAGTCTCTAGTATCAATGGCGTTATATACAGAGTCTAGTCATCTCGTGGTCCAGGTCTTATACAAACTCTTTGTATAGGACACGCTCGCTCGCACGTCTCCACATGAATGGTCAAGATCTACCATCTGTAGTAGTTTACAATACTTGCAAACTTCTACAAAGTGGGTCGTATCCGTAGTGTCACCAGGATCAGGTATCCCTCCTTAATCCTTATATTACAAATCTATTTAGGTTATCACTTAAGGCATGATCCACTTGTATAACATATATACATGCTTAAATTCACATAAGATAACCGAGGAGCTTTATTTATTGGATATGAGTAAATGTCAGAATTAAATAATACTTATTTTATTCATTAAACAATGTGTATCTTTACAAAACAACGAGATTTCGGGAGAATTAGGACACCAATCCCAACAATTACTATACATAACTTTTATATAAAGCGTAATAACCAAGCAAATATGCTATCATTCACCTTTATACTATAACAATTATAATATAAAGATGATGCATGTCAATGCTTTTTATGCATGCATAAATAAAACTCATATATTATATGATGCATGAGCATGCAGTTACATAATTAAATCATGTATCTCTAAATTATAACAATTAAAATAAAAAGGTGATGCATGATCATTGCATAACCTAAGGTGGGATTTACTATATGTGCATACAATATGACATATTATAAACATACATCGCATGTAATAAATAAAGGATCAATGGACCGGGATGAGCCTTTACAAAAATCGGAATGAAATAACTCTATCTATTACATTTTTCATCGAGTGAACTGATTCACAGGTGAATCAGGTCTTGAACCACCAGGATGACTACATCGTGTAGTAAACGCCATAGATAGATGATCGTCCAACGAGCACTAGATGATAGAAGCAAAATTAAATGATCGCGTAGACGACAACGATGCTATGAAGCCTGATCGTCTATGAGATTGCTTAACGCGGCGACAGGTAAAGGATTTACCTTGCATTACTAAGCGATCGTTTAGTCAGATAATAAGTGATGAAGTTGGCTAACCTAAACGATCGTCTAGTGCGCATGCACGTTAAACAATATGCGAGCATCCCATCGTATAAACGACACAATACTCAGCGATCGCATACCCAATCGTTGACACGATGCGATTAAACCTTGATCACGTACCCCATCGTCTACACGATGCGATCAACTCTTGATCGTCTCCTTCTTTGAAGAACCGTAACGTGCTCCAATATTCTTCACGAACGACTCGAGACTCAAACAGACTTTGAATTACAGACTCGATAATGATTATTAATGCCTAAAAATGCAAGGGCCATTACAAACAACCGCAAATGTAAAAGAAATAATCAAACTGAGGCTAACTTCCACGAAAACATCCATTAATCCGCACATCCACAACAATTTAACAAATTTAAAAAGAGCAGACATGCACCTGTTGCGTTATTTTATTGAATGGAAATATGGATGAAATGCGTTGATGGGTTTCGTTGTGCACTCAAGTTTCCCCAGCGGATTTCAAGTGTAAATTCCCCTGAGTTTCCTGGTAAGTCCAGGGTCGATCACAGGGACTTGTGAAAATAGTTTACGTTGATAATTTTCTTATGAAAACTTTGCGGTAACGGGGTAAATAAATAAGATGGTTGGTTCTTTGTTGTGTTGATAAAAAGAAATAAAATAAATGTTGCGGATTTGAGAAACAATGTTGCGTTGATAGATGTGATGAGTATGCGATGAATGAGTTGAGAAGATCTTTAGCTAGCGTTACTTGGGAATGCGTCAGACTATGCAACCATGTTACTACCATGCACAGCAAGTCATTTTCCAATGTAAATGCGATGCTCCTAAATCTAGGACGCAAGTGTTGCATGCAAAATGTCCATAGAGCTTATTCCTAAGTCTCTACTCTTGTCCTATGCGTTGATGCAAAATGCATGAAAGGAAGTTGACCACATACAATCATATCTTATTGCTAAGATGCATGCGATGCGTTGATAACAAATAGTGCTCATCCCTAAGCGCCTATCTCTCGTTTATGCGTTCTAATCTAGTTCTTCCAAACCTAGATTCTGACCTGACCTTCCCAGGTCTAGATCCTGTCCTTAGACTACCCTCCTAAGTATCTCAAATAAACGAATGAAATATACATAAACAAGATAATCACAAAGAATGAAGATTCCCTCATTGTGCTAGCTAAATGCTTCTCAACCCATTCAACTAATTTAGCTACTCATGCGTGAATCTCAGAGAGGGAACAGGTATAGAGAAAGAAATTCCATTCTTATATATAAGTTAAGTACAAGATGCTAATGGAAGTT
Source organism: Benincasa hispida (assembly GCF_009727055.1). Lineage (NCBI taxonomy): Eukaryota > Viridiplantae > Streptophyta > Magnoliopsida > Cucurbitales > Cucurbitaceae > Benincasa > Benincasa hispida. The sequence continues at coordinate 77,549,542 of NC_052360.1, read as the reverse complement.
AAGGTAGAGAGCCTGGTAGCAATTCCTTGCTGACGAGGCTTTTTACATTGGAATCGCTATTCTGAACTAAAGATACTCTCGCTTCCGCAGGAGTCGGCTCTCTCTCCATCTTAGTAGCTTCCGGTGCTCTCCAAGTTTGCTAGAATGATCTATCGACACAACTTCTTCCTCACGTCCGCCTTAAAAAGATGAAAGAAAACTGTGAACAGAGGCGGGAACTAAAAATGGTGAACTAATCGACTGCTTAACCCCTTCTCTAAAGAATGCACTTGGTATTTATAGGGTATCAAAAGGTGAAAGGCGGCTTCTCTTTCCTGGTTGTATAGATGGGACAGCTTTAATTCCTAACTGATGCATCGGATAATTGTCATCGATAAAGCTGGATGTACTTTATGACCGTTATTGGTTTTCAACTTAATTTGGATCCGATGTCCGTCAGCTTTCTGTCCAATCGATCTTAATTGTTCTTTCGTCAGATGCGTCCACCATGTTGCGGTGATTTTTCTTGGGTGAATATTTGCAAGCGCGATCAACGCAAAGTTTTGCGTTGAAGTTGCGCTAGACCGATGAATTCCTATGATCGCAATCTCTACAGTGCGTTAACGCCTATTCTGCACAAAATGATTCAAAAATCAATAGTTTCAATGCGCTGATGCACGCGATCGCAATATTATAGATTTTATGCTTAATGGACGCAATTTATCATTTTCATCAATGCAATCCAGCATTGTTTAATACTTAGCACTATGATAACGTGTAATTTTGCCCACTTGGAGTGCCAAAACGCGTGAAAATGTTTTTCTTCAGTAACTGGGAGACTACTGTCGCGTCACTTGCAGTACATGCAATTGCCTCTACCCACTTGGAGACATAGTCAATGGCTAATAGAATATAGTGCTTACCGTTTGAAGGAGGAAATCGTCCCATGAAATCAATCCCCTATACGTCGAATAATTCCAGCTCCAGGATAGTATTCATCGGCATTGCGTTCTTCCATGAAAGTTCGCCAGTGCATTGACACCGATCACATTTCATTGCGTAGTCAGCAGCATCCTTAAATAATAAAGGCCAAAAGAATCCACTTTACAAAACTTTAGTTGCAGTACGTTGTCCTCCAAAAGTGCCCTCCATAAGGTGAATCGTGGCACTGTGACAATATGCGTTGTGAGCAGCATCTAGTACGTATAATCAAATGATTTTGGTTTTGTACCTCTTTTATACAGATTCGACTCATCCCAATAATAGTGTTTGCATTCATTCTTGAGCTTTTTCTGTTGACGGTAGGTGTAATCTTCAGGAAATTATTCACAGACCAAATAATAACGATGTCCGCATACCTGGCAGTTTTTCTATGCGAAACAACTGTTCATCCGGGAACATGACACTCACTTCAGATTCATTGTAGTCAACTTCAGGATTCTTCAGTCTGGACAAGTGATCCGCAACTTGATTCTCTGTTCCCTTTCGATCAATTATCTCGATATCAAATTGTTGAAGGAGGGAGAAAAAATCTGATCAATCACGGCTTTGCGTCCTTCTTTTTCATCAAATATTTGATTGCCGTGTGATCAGTATGAATGAATATCTTTTTTCCCAACAAGTATGCCCAGAATTTCTCCAACGCAAAAAACATAGCCAGGAGCTCTTTTTCGGTGGTGGTGTAATTAAGTTGAGCAGGATTCAGGGTTTTAACTAGCATATGTGATGGGGTGCAAAATTGTTTTCTTCTTTTGCGCTAATGCAGCTCCCATCGCCATACCCACTTGCGTCGCACATGATTTCGAGCGACAGTGCCCAATCCTGTGCAATTAAGACGGGTGCGATAATCAGTGCATCCTTTAAAATTCGAAATACGTTGAGGCAATTGTTGTCAAATTCAAAATTTCTATCTGCCTCTAGTAACGCATTCAATGGTCTTGTTATCTTAGAAAAGTCTTTAACGAATCGTCTGTAGAATCTGACATGCCCAGGAAGCTTCGTACTACCTTCATGTTGGTTGGAGGTGGAAGCTTTTCAATTGCGTCAATCTTTGCTTTATCCACCTCCAACCCTTCTCTAGAGACCTTGTGCCCCAACACTATACCCTCAGTCACCAAGAAGTGACATTTTTCCCAATTAAGCACCAGGTTTGTCTCTTCACATTTTTTTAGAATTTTCTCCAAATTGGCCAGGCAAACTTCATAAGTGTTCCCATAAATGGAGAAGTCATCCATAAATATTTCTACTGAGTCCTCAAGAAAATCTGAAAAGATTGCCATCATGCACCTCTAGAACGTGCTTGGCGCATTGCAGAGGTCGAACGACATGCGGCAGAAAGCGTATGTCCCATATGGGCAAGTGAATGTGGTCTTGTCTTGGTCTTCAAGAGCTATCATGATTTGGTTGTACCTGACGTATCTATCAGAGAAACAGTAAAAATCATAATTTGATCAATGAATGGCAGAGGGAAGTGATCATTCTTTGTGACCGCATTCAATTTGTAGTAGTCCATACAGATGTGCCATTCAGTGATGGTCCTCCACGGTATTAATTCATTATTTTCATTGAGGACTACCGTCATTCCGCCTTTCTTTGGCACACATTGCACGGGGCTGACCCACGTGCTATCTACAATGGGATAGATAATGCCCGCATCCAACCACTTGATAATCTCCTTTTTTACGACCTCTTTCATCACAGAGTTAAGTCTGCATTGATTTTCTATGGTTGCTTTGTGGTCGTCCTCAAAACGAATGTGGTGCATGTAGTACGGGGGGCTAATTCCTCTGATATTAGCGAGTGTCCAGCCGATTGCTCGCACATGCTTTTTGAGAATGCTCATCAACGCATTTTCTTGATCTGCATTAAGTGTGGAGGAAATTATCACTAACAACTTCTCATTCTGCCCCAAAAATGCGTACTTCAGGTTTGTTGGTAAGGATTTTAGTTTAAGGGTTGGTGGCTCCACGAGAGAAGGTTGGTTATTTTTTTTTCTTCCTTCGGCTCTACTTTTTGCATTGAGATCGATCCTTCTTTGTTTGTTTTTGCTACGATCGCATTTCAGGCAGCTACGGATGCATTAGCATCTTCTTCTTCATACTCTTCATCAGACTTTTCTTCTTCAATCAAATTCAAGTCATCTTCCGAATCATGTAGGTCTTCCACATCAGGAAATTTCATGGCACGAATTATATTAAATTTGAGCTTCTGTCCGTTTATGCTCAAAGTGATCTCGCCCTTGTGCACATCAACTTGAGCACGACCTGTTGATAGGAAATGTCACCCCAAAATGATGGGAACATTTTTATCGGCCTCATAATCCAGGATGATGAAGTCAGCTGACAAAATAAATTTATCAATTGTGATCAGCACGTCCTTCACCTTAGATGAACCAGAGACCTGTCGACTAGTAAGAGAGTCATGGATGTGGGCACAAGTTGCCCCACATTTAGTTGTCGAAAGATTGACAGCGGCATCAAATTTATGTTGGCCTAAGGTCACATAGGGCTTGCCCAATATAGATCCTCCTATGGAGCAAGGAATAGTGAAGCTTCCAGGATCGCTCATCTTCGGTAGGATAATAGATTTGGAACTTTGCGTTAATGCCACTGTGGTAAATTTTCTAGCACCTCTTTTCTTTGTTACCATGTCCTTCAGAAACTTGGCATAGGTAGACATTTCCTCAATCGCTTCACTGAAAGGAATGTTAAGGTAGGCATTTCCTCAATCGTTTCACTAAAAGGAATGTTAACTTGTAATTGCTTTAACATAGATAGGAAGCGTTGGTACTGTACCTCTTCGTTTTTCTTCTTCTTTAACCTCTGAGGGAAAGGTGGTAACTGGACTTTCACAGTTCCCGTTTCATTTGACTTTGAGGTTGACGCAACCTCAGGTTCTACTGCCTCATTTTCTTTTTCTTCTTCTTGCATTACTGTAATTGCAGGTTTAGCTACGATGGAGGTTGCTCTGTTCTGATCCTTCTTTTCTCCCTCCACAGTCTTTCCACTACACAATGTCACAACCTGACATTGTTCCTTATTTGAACCCCCTGGGTTGCGTGGAAGCTCGGTGAACTTGGCAGTACCCCTTGCGGTCTACTTTTGAGCTCATTTGTAATCTGGCCCATTTGCAATTCAAGGTTGCGGATGGACGTAGCCTGACTTTGAAGCACCGTCTCATTTTTCTCTATATATTGCTTCAATAGGCCTTCTAGGGAAGAAGATTGCGGTGGTTGTTGTGAGCTATTTGCTTGGTTACTCTGTTGACCATTGCTACGTTGAAAGAACATTAGTGGTCATTATTTTTGTGTCACAGATTGAAAGTTTTGTTGTGGATTCTTCCAAGAAAAGTTTGGATGGTTTTTCTTTACAAAATATACAGACTATGGGTTTTTTGGACAATCCTCCATCGTATGCCCATCACCACAAGTCGCACACCTTGCAGTGTTTTGACTTATTGCATTAATTTGCCCACCTTGCGGTGTTGGGCTGCTGATCGTCATTCCTTGAATCGAATTCATCATTGCGGTCATTTGGTTCTGCAATGAAACAATAACACCATTATTTGCGTCAGAGTCTTTGAGTCTTAATCTCTGGTCGTTCTCCCTCCAGTCTTCATGATTCTTGGAGATGCGATCCAGGATATTCTTTGCCTCATCATAAGTTTTGTCAAGCAGACCACCAGCTGCTGTCGCATTGGCAGCGGTCTGCGAAGTAGAATTCAAACCGTGGTAGAAAATTTCCATCTGAAGACAGTCTGGCGGCCCATTATGCGGACAATCTCGGACCAACCTTTTAAACCTCACCCAGGCATCACTGAGCGATTTGTCCATATCTTGTTCAAAATTAGTAATAAGCTTTCTTCATCTTGCGTTCTCTTCAGGTGGGAAATACTTCTTCATAAACTTCTCCACCACCTATTCCCAAGAAGTGATCTCTTCTGGTTCGAGTGAGTAAGCCCATTTTCTAGCCTAATCACAGAGAGAAAATGGAAACAGCGTTAGTCGAACCTCCTCAGGAGAGATATTCGAGAACACAAAAGTATTGCAGATTTCAATAAAAATTCGGAGGTGGGCATGCGGATCCTCGCCATGCCTTCCTCCGAATTGACCTGCAGCCTGGATCATCTGCAGCATCACCGGTTTCATTTCAAATTTACTTCCGTCTAAGGCAGGCCTCATGATTCCCGGAGAGAAATCATAGAGGTTTGGCGATGCATAGTCCCTAATGGGCCTATTGCAATCGTTGGCCAACAGAATTGGATTTTCAATGACATTGTTGTTGTTTGGTGCTTCATTCCTAGGCTGCTCCACCATCTCTTCTTTATCGGATTGTGGTTATTGTTGGCGGTTCCTCAGTCTTCTCTTAAAAGTCCTCTCAATCTCCGGGTCGTAATTCGCCAGAGATTAAGAGTCCTGCAAAGAAATAAAAAAGCTTCTGTTAACAAACTATTTTGCCGAAGTCCCAGGCAACGGTGCCAAAAACTTGTTGCGTTATTTTATTGAATGAAAATATGGATGAAATGCATTGATGGGTTGCGTTGTGCACTAAAGTTTCCCCAGCGGAATTCAAGTGTAAATTACCCTGACTTTCCTGGTAAGTCCAAGGTCGATCATAGGGACTTGTGAAAATAGTTTGCGTTGATAATTTTCTTATGAAGACTTTGTGATAATCGGGTAAATAAATAAGGTGGTTGGTTTGTTGTTGTATCGATAAAAAGAAATAAAATAAATGCGGCGGATTTGAGAAACAAAGTTGCGTTGATAGATGCGATAAGTATGCGATGAACGAGTTGAGAAGATCTTTAGCTAGCGTTACTTGGGAATGCGTCAGACTATGCGACCATGTTACTACCATGCACAGCAAGTCATTTTCAAATGTAAATGAGATGCTCCTAAATCTAGGACGCAAGTGTTGCATGCAAAATGTCCATAGAGCTTATTCCTAAGTCTCTACTCTTGTCCTATGCGTTGATGTGAAATGCATGAAAGCAAGGTGACCACATACAATCATATCTTATTGCTAAGATGCACGTGATGCGTTGATAACAAATAGTGCTCATCCCTAAGCGCCTATCTCTCATTTATGCGTTCTAATCTGGTTCTTCCAAACCTAGATTCTGACCTGACCTTCCCAAGTCTAGATCCTGTCCTTAGACTACCCTCCCGAGTATCTCTAATAGACGAATGAAGCATACATAAACAAGATAATCACAAAGAATGAAGATTCCCTCGTTGTTCTAGCTAAATGCTTATCAACCCATTCAACTAATTTAGCTACTCATGCATGAATCACAGAGAGCGAACAGGTATAGAGAAAGAAATTCCATTCTTATATATAAGTTAAGTACAAGATGCTAATGGAAGTTAATGTAGAGAGCCTGGTAGCAATTCCTTGCTGACCGAGGCTTTTTACACTGAAACCACTATTCTGAACTAAAGATATTCTGGCTTCCGCAGGAGTCGGCCCTCTCTCCGTCTTAGTAGCTTCCGGTGCTCTCTCAAGCTTGCCAGAACAATCTACCGGCACAACTTCTTCCTCGCGTCCGCCTTAAAAAGGTGAAAGAAAACTGTGAACAGAGGCGAGAACTAAAAATGGTGAACTAATCGACTGCTTAACCCCTTCTCTGAAGAATGCACCTGGTATTTATAGGGTATCAAAAGGTGAAAGGTGGCTTCTCTTTCTTGGTTGTACAGATGGGACAACTTTAATTCCTAACTGATGCACCGGATAATTGTCACCGATAAAGCAGGATGTACTTTGTGACCGTTATCGGCTTTCAACTTTATTTGGATCTGACTGCTGTCAGCTTTCTGTCCCATCGATCTTAAATTTTCTTTCATTGGGATGCGTCCACCATGTTGCGGTGATTCTTCTTGGGTGAATATTTGCGAGTGCGATCAACGCAAAGTTTTGCGGTGAAGTTGCGCTCGACCGATGAATTCCTATGATCGCAATCTCTGCAATACGTTAACGCCTATTATGCACAAACAAATACAAAAATCAATAGTTTCAATACGCTGACGCACGCGACCGCAATATTATAGATTTTATGCTTATTGGACACAATTTATCATTTTTCATCAACGTAATCCGACATTGTTTAATACTTAGCACTATGACAACGTGCAATTCTGCCTGTTATCAGCACCCACCTTGAATGTACATGTTATTCGTTTCAATAATGAAATTGGAATATCAGAACCTCACTCTGATACCAATTGAAGGATCTCTTGACGAAGAGCATCTATGAGCGCATTTGGATCTTTCTGATTTCACCGTGATGGAAATACAACATATACATTCGAACATACAGTTATGCACACAAACAGTAATTAAAGGCATGCCTCGAACACTAAAGAACAAAGGGAGAGAGTTTTCATACGAGTTGAAGACGCTCTTCAAGCTTTGGAACTCAAACGCAGCGGAAGACTAATGACAGGAAATTAGATGTCAATTACTCAACAACTAAAATTATGTGGATGCAATATGCGATGCATGTCCTTAATGTTTGCGTTGATTATCATGCATCGTGGGCATGCGTTGGAATGACTTTGCGTTAACAAATGTATGCGATGACCATGCGTTCTTATCACAAGTTTTCTTGCGCTCACGCCAAGTATAATGCGAACGCAAGTTTCTCGGGTGATACAAGGTTGGACATAGGGACTTATAGCGAGATGTATGCGGTAATGTGCATGCAGTTGTTGAATAAAATAATGGATGGGAGGTTTCTATGCTAACACTACTCCTACTCCTAAGTAACAGACAACGCAATGAGAGTGTGAATGAGAGGTAGAGACACGACAACTATTAACAGGAAGTTAATGAATGGAAAAATAGATAAAATGCGGAAAAAAGGAAGCTATCGTATAGCTAAATGCTTATCGTTTAAAAGAAGCTACACGATTGTGTAGGTTGTACTAAACGATCATTTAGGAAAAGGTAGACGATCGTTTAAAAAACACGGTATACTAGACGATCGTTTAGGAAAACTAAGCGATCGTTTAGGTGCGAGGGGGCTATCGTTTAGGCGTTGAATAACTATCATATAGACTCTCAACTTCTGCGATCGTGTACGTTTCCATACGAATGCCAAATTTTTCCGAACTTTTTGAACTTTTTCAAACTTTTTCAAAATGAAACAAAATTTCATTTTATTCTTCGATTACAATAACCGACGCGGCTACTCTCACTAAGCACGTCCGAGAGAAGTTTTAGGCCAATTATCATATAATTAACCAATTAAATAATTGATAAATATAATCATATTATATTCTTACCCTATAGTTTGACATCACATATCTACTATAGTAATTTCTCCTCTACTTGATAAAAATCATATTTATATATAATTTTCTCCAAAATAATGTATCTCATACATTTAACCAATTATATCATATATAATTAACCAGTTCAATTATATCATATATAATCGAACTCTCTCTTGTCAATTTGAACATTTTAAACTGACCCAAACACTGATTCTCGACTTTATCCAAGCTACCCAAGGGACCTAATGGACTTGTGGCTCGAAGCTCCAACGATCCATGGATAGCTAACTAAACCCTTTAGCCACGAGATCCACCATTTGTTAACTGTCAAACATTCCACTAAAGACCAATAGTTGAACTCTTCTTACCACAGATATATTTTTGTTACCATCGGATATAATGAATGATGAGTACGATGACCCTTGAAAGATGCTCGTAAGTACAACTGGGCCCAATTATCGTTTTGCTCTTGTAGTTACATCTCACTCCTTAAGTACCATTGATTCCTCTAATAAATAATACAACATAGTCGAACTAGTGAAGTGAAGTCTCTGTCATGAACGGTGTTATATAACTAGACGTTAACACTTCATGGTCAAGTCTTATACAATCTTTTTATATAGGACGCCCCCGCTTGCATGTCCTCAACATGAATGATCAGGATCAGACCATCTATGACAAGTCACAACACTTGTGACCATTCCACAAAGCGAGCCACATCCATAGTGTTACCAGGATAAGGTATCCCTCCTATATCCCTATACTACAGACCATTTTGGTTATCACTTAAGACAAGACATGATCCACTTGTATGTGACATACATGCTTAAGTTACATACAGATAACCAGGGATTTTAAGTTTATTGGTTTTTGGTAAAGCAAATAAAACATGCAACTGAACAAAAATCAGGATGTGAAGTAAATATCATATATTATATAATACAAGCGTTCGTACAAACTGTTTACAAACTACAGAACACAAGACTTTAGGGCATCAACCCCAACAACTTCAACAAAACAACAGGTGAGAAAGTTTCCTCATAGTCCACTCCCTCAATCTGGGTATAACCCTTTGCCACGAGTCTAGCCTTAAAGTGAAGAAAATCAGACATGAGGATTTCCATGAGCAGCGGAAGGATCATTCCAAATTTTAATCGTATATGAACATTACAATTAGAATCACAAACGGAAACATACAGGCTATGCACAAAACGAAATTACAACATGTTATACTAAACGATCAAAAGAAGAATTCACATACCTTTGAAGACTCATCTTCAATATCCTTAATCACGAACACTCGAACAACTAGCAAGACTGCAACATGAATGCTCGAACACTTCGACTGCTACACTGTACGATCCACAACAATCTCTAACACAACGATCACCCGGATCACGAACACAGTGAACGCAACGAATGAACTCCACAAATCCTAGACTAATGTCGAGTTGAGTATGACACCACCACAAAGGTTATCTTGGTATTCTCGCTATGAGAATCTAGAAGTGTGGGCTCTGTGTGGACTTGGTTAGAGGTAGAGACCAGAGAAGAACAATCGTGTAAATGACTGAGCAAGTGGTATGACAATGCTCAATCGTTTAACAAAAGTTATGCGATCATTTAGCTATAGCTGCACGATCGTTTAGCTCATCGGCCAGCTGAGTGTTTATCATATAGAAACACTTCACGATCGTTTAGTCTCTCTAAGCTATCGTTTAGTAAATCTAATTTACTTGACAACCTTTCCATGAGAACTTTCCAAGAATGGAAATCTCAAATCAACATTACTAAATTTAGGAAAAAAAATTTCCTTTTATCTCACGATTACCATGAAAACACCAATAACCTCCCACTCAATGATTATTAAAGAAAAATAGATAATTATCCAATAATTAATATTATTATATATATATATATATGAAACATATAAACCATAGCTCTTTTCCTATTTCATGGTCCTTAATGTAAATCCCATTTACATTAACCCTCCGCTTGATGTATCTCATACATCATACCGATCATAACATATATAATTGAATTACCTCTTGTCAATTTGAACATTTCAAATCAACACCAAGAACTGATTCTCAACTTGAATCCATTGAGCTACAAAGGGGACTTTATGGACCTGTAACTCAAAGCTCCAACAGTACGTGAATAACTGACTAAACTCTTTAGTCACGGGATCCACCATCCATTAACTGCCAGACACTCCACTAAAGACTGACAATTGAGCTCTCATTACTACAGATATATTATGTATCCATCTTAACTAATCAACGGTGCGACAACTCTTCACAGATCGCTCGTAAGTATAGCTCGACCAATAACCGTTATGCCCTTGTAGTTACATCTAACTCCTTAAGTACCACTGATTTCTCTAATGAACATACGTTATAGTCCTATTGTAGTAGAACACCCCCGCTCGTATGTCTCCACATGAATGGTCAGGATCTACCATCTGTAGCAGTTCACAACACTTGCAAACCTCTACAAAACGGGTCGTATTCGTAGTGTCACCAGGATCGGGAATCTCTTCTTAATCCTTATACTACATACCTATTTAGGATATCACTTAAGAAATGATCCACTTGTATATCTCATATATATGCTTAAGTTTATATACAATAACCATGGAGCTTTGTTTATTGGATTTGAGTAAATGCCAGAATGAAATAACACTTATTTTATTCATAAACAATGTGTATATATTACAAACTACGAGACTCTGGAGAATTAAGACACCAATCCCAACATAAAGGTCTGCACCTTTCCATCTACATCTCGTTTTCTCTTGTAGATTCACTTACACCTTATAGGTTTTACCCCATTAGGCCGATCCACAAATTTCCAAACAAAATTGAAATACATAGACTCCATTTCCTGATTCATGGCTTTAATCCACTCATCTTTGTCAAATTCCTCTATTACTTGCTTATAAGACAATAGATCTTCAACTCCATCATCAGACATGATGTTTTGGGTTTCAGTCAACCCATGTAGCGTTCTGATGGGTTCATAATCCTCCCACTATGTCGAGACAGTCTCAACTCTTGAGATGGTTGACTAGAGAAACCGACAGCAACAACTCTTGTTGATCTATCAATCTGGTCAATAACTCTTGTTGAACTCCCAGTATTCTCACTAGAAATCTCAAGTAAAACAAGCTTGCTTTGTGGGTTATGAACCCGAATGTGGTCTTCTTCCAAGAAGATAGAATTTGTCGACACAAACACCTTATTCTCACTTGGATCATAGAAGTATCCACCCCTCGTTTCCTTGGTAGCCTACAAAAAGGAGAACTTTCGGACGCGGTTCCAACGTTTTGGGGTTAGACACAAACACATGGATCGGACATACCCAAATCCTGAAGTGGCATAAACTACCTTTACGATCTCTCCATAGCTCAAAAGATGCTTCAGAAACACTCTTTGAGGGAACGTTGTTCAAAATATAACATGCAGTCTTCACTACAAATCCCCAAAACGAGTTTGGAAGATGAGCATAACTCATCATAGACTGAACCATGTCCAATGGTGTTTTCTCTTTTCTCATACACCATTCCACTAAGGTGTACCTGGGGTCGAGAGTTGGGACGTGATTCCAGGTTCTTGTTGGGTTTGATGCCTTAAACTCTCGTTGGGTCCTATAGTTTGTAAACATTGTATTGAACAAACGCTTGTGATGTAATAATATATGATATTTTTCTTCACTATTGTCTATGAAACATGGGATGTTTTAATTTCTTTACCACAAACCAATAAACTAAGATCCTTGGTTGTCGTTGTGACTTAAGCATGTATGTGGAGACTACAGGTGGATCATGTCTTAAATGATAACCAAAATGGTCTGTAGCATATGGATATAGAAGGGGAACCTTATCCTGGTAACGCTACGGATGCGGCTCACTTTGTAGAATAGTTACAAGCATTGTGACTTGCTACATATGGTCTAATCTTGATCACTCATGTAGAGACATGCGAGCGGGGGTGTCCTGTACAAAGGAGTTTGTATAAGACCGAACTACGAAGTGTTATAGTCTTGTTATATAATGTCGTTTATGACAAAGACTTCACTTCACTAGGATGACTATAGGTAACATGACTTCAATCCTGAGTGAGCTGGGAACTTTTGCCTTTGAGGGCGGTTCTTCGATTTGCATGGGTGTGAGTGGCTAGATTTCCGACTTAAACCTACCACTTTGGGGATTCGTTTGATTTGGGAGTTAGGAACTCAGCTACACGAGATGTAATTCACTTCATCCCGGAAGCAAGGGTAAGTAGATAAATTGCTCCCTTAAGAGCTGATTCTGGGGCTTGAACGATGTGGCGCCACACACTTTCTCGTGGCCTAAAAGGTGTCCACACATAGTAGGACTATGTTGTATTGTTCATTAGAGGGATCAGTGGTACTTAAGAAGTTAGATGTAACTACAAGAGCAAAACGGTATATTGGCCCAGTTATACTTACGAGCATCTATGAAGGGTTATCGTATTGTTGATTGGTTATATCCGATGGACACATAAATATATTCGTGGTGAGAAGAGTGCAACTGTAGGTCTTTAGTGGAATGTCTGGCAGTTAACAGATGGTGGATCTCGTGGCTAAAGAGTTTAGTCAGCTATTCACGTACCATTGGATCTTCAAGCCATAGGTCTATAAGGTTCTCTTGGTAGCTCAATGGATTCAAGTTAAAAATCAGTTTTTGGGTCAATTTGAAGTGTTCAAATTGACAAGAGTGAGTTTGATTATATATGATATGATTAAACTGGTAAATTATATATGATATAATTGACATGATGTGTGAGATATATTAATTAGAGGAAAAGGATATAAATATGATTTATATCTAGTGGAGGAGAAAAAAACTATGGTTTATATGTTGCATATGATGTGATATTAAACTATAGGTTATAAATATAATATGATTGTATTTATTTCTAATTAAACAATTATGAGATAATTGTTGGCGGTTTTTCTCCATAGCTGAATGAGATAGCGGGAGGTTGCAATCAGTTTTCATAACTGAAAGATAAAATGAAAATAGTTTTCATTTTGCAAAGTGATCGGATAATTGCTTCACGATTTTATACACCGCCCATCTTTCAGTAAACAAGAGCATACACGATAGCTTAAAGTTTACTAAATGATTGTGAACATGTACAACTTACCTAAACGATCACATAGTCTTTTTTAAACGACCGCGCATCTGAGCGATTTTACTAAACGATCGCCTAAATGATCAACCCTTTTTACTATACGATCGTGTACCTTTTGTTAAACGATCAAGCATCTGTCTATGCTATGGACTTCATATATCTCCCACTTGCTTGGTCGTGGTAAACAATCGCTGTTTCCTCATCGTCTCTAGCAAATCCAACAGAGCCCACACCTCCTGGATTCTCACTTCAAGAATACAAAGGTTTCCGTGTGGTTGTGTCCTTCTTGCTGCCTATTCGTGTTGAAGACCGTTCGAAGGTAGATGATAACGTGATTTAGTGGATGATAGCCTTGGCGAGCGCAGCGATTGCATGTGTTGCCGATTCCTGACGAGAGCGAGAGTTCAAGGGAAGAAAAGTTTTTCAATTGGTATGTCTCTCGTTCCTTTGTTGTTTAAGTTTGAAAAGCATGTCGTAATTTATTCTTAAATCCATAACTTGTATGTTTGATTGTGAATATGGTATTTCTGTTACAATGAATTTGGAACAATCTCGCTTCTCCTCATAGGTCCTCTTGGATAAGAGCTCCTTCAGTTCTATCACATAGTTATGGAATTCTAAGTCCATATACTCTCCACCACAATCAGATCGTAGTATTTTTTATCTTCTTACCTAACAAGTTTTCAACTTCAGTATTATAATCCTTGAACTTTTCAAGTGCGTCAGACTTATGTTGTAGCATAGATACCCATATCTTGAATAATAATCTATGAAAGAGATAAAATATTCATACCCACCTCGAGTTCTAACACTCATCGGACCACAGAGGTCTGAATGTATAAGCTTCAAGGTTTCCTTGGTTCTGTAACCTTTTCCAGTAAAAGGTCGTTTGGTCATCTTGCCTTCAAGGCATGATTCACATACTGACAATGAGTTTTCTTTTAAACCTTTTAGAAGTCCACATTTCACCAACTTCTCAATCTTATTGAGATTGATGTGACCTAACCTTAGATGCCAAAGATGGATGTTTTCTTTAGGAGAAACCTTTGGTCTTTTTGCAGTTGCCATCGTTTTGAACATTTCAGTGTTAAGCAAGACTTTTATGACTAACGACCTTAGTACATACAAGTTATTTTCCATTAAACCAAAACCAATCTTCATACCATTCTTGAAAATAAACACTTTACTCTCAGAAAAGGAGATGATATAACCATGTTTAATCAGACATGAAACTGAGATTAAGTTCCTCTTGATATGAGGAACCATAAAAACATTATCGAGTAACAGATAACGTTTCTTGTCCAAAATTAACTTCAGCCTATCTATAACAACAGCTGAAAGAACCTCACCAGTATCGACTCGAAGAGTCAACTCTCCATCTTCCAACGTTCTCTAGGAACTCAATCCTTACCATTTTAGGGATTCGTCTGATTGGGGAGCTGGGAACACAACTATACAAGACAGAATTCACTTCTTCCCTGATGTCGGGGTGAGTAGATAAATTACTCTCTTAAAGATTGATTCTGGGGCTTGAACAATGTGGCCACACCTTCTCTTGGCCCAAGAAGAACTTGGTCATAGTTGGATCATGACTTATTGTTCATTAGAGGAATCAGTGATACTTAAGGAGTTAGATATAACTATAGGGGCAAAATGGTAATTTTGACCCAACTGTACTTACGAGCAATTTGAAGGATCATCACACTTTTGACTGGTTATATCCAATAGACACATAAATATATCTGTAGTACGAAGAATACTGCTGTACATTTTTAGTGGAATGACCGATAATTAATGGAAGTTGGGTAATTTAATTAAAAAGTTTGATTAATTATTCAAGTACCATTAGAGCTTCAATCTACAGGTCCATAAGGTCCCATCTGTAGCTCAATAGGGATTTAATTGAGAACTAATTTTGGATTAATTTGAATTGTTCAAATTAATTGAGGGAGCTAATTATATATGATATAATTCTTTAAATTAATTATATATGTGATATAATTAATATAATATATTTGATGCATTATAATGTAAAATATTTTAAGAGGAATTTGAATATAATTCAAATATTAATGATATGGATGAGATTCATGTAATTGATTTTAATATAAATATGATTTATATTAAATGTCATGCATTGTTGAGAGAAAATAAAACTATAGGTTATATTGTATTTGATATAATATAAAAGTATAGGTTACGTGTTATATTTGATATAACATATAGTGTATATATATGTATGTGTGTGTGTGTAATAAGGTAGTTATTATATATATCTATATGGATTTTTATTAAATTAAATTAAATTTATTTTTAATTTAATTAGAAGGAGTAAGTTACAACTCCCTCCCCCTAATTTCTCCCAGAAAAACGTGTAAGGGGGTGGAAAGTTCAGAGGGTTGAACAATTCTCTCTATCTTCTTCCTCTGGATTATAGAAAAGAGCTCTCTAAGAAAAACCTCTCATCTTCTCATCCCTCTTCTAAAAATTTTTGCAGAGCCCACCACTCCTACCCAATTCTCATCCCTAGAGAATACAGAGGGTTCTCAAGTGATGGTGTCTTGGTTTGGATATAGGATTGTGATCGTAGATCGAGGGACGACGAAGAAGATTAGATTCAAGGGTAAGTGTTACTTCTTCCCCTCTTTTTCTCCCTGTAAAAGCATGCTATAATTTTTAAGTTTTAATGCATAATCTTCTCTGTTTTGATTATATAATTTTATCAATTCTATGAATCAAAAAATGGGAATGATCCCTGCTTTCACTGCGAAACCTTCGATGGATGGTTTCCCTTCAAGTGGTATTATCAATCCAAAAGTGGTGACCATACCTATTTGAGCCCAAGTTCACCGTGTTTTCTGATCAGAAGACCCTCAAATTTTTATTGGAATAAAGGGAAATTCAGCCTCAACACCAAAGATGGCTGACCAAACTACTAGGATATGACTTCTAGATCGTCTATCAACCAGGATTGAACAATAAGGCAGTGGATGCTCTTTCTCATATGCTAGCACCCGTTGAGCTGTTGGCTTTGTCAGCCTTCTCTTTGATTGCTCTGCAGATTATACAGCAGGAAGTTATGTCGATGAATACCTACAAGACATTCGAGAGAAACTAGAAAAGGATCCTTCGAGCGTCAAGAATTTTTCATTGTCACAGGGCATGTTATTCTACAAGGGAAGGCTGGTCGTATCCAAAAACTCAGTTTATATACCGACTATGTTATTAACATTTCATGACTCCATGTTGCGCATGTTGGGGTTGATACCCTAAATCTCGTGGGTCCTGTAATTTGCAATTGTAATGTACAAACGATTTATTTATTTAATAAAATATGAGATATTTTATTCAACATTTCATAGCATTAACCCATAAAACCAATAAAACATATAAGGTTATCTTCTGTAGCTTAAACATGTATGTAGAAATAGACACGTGGATCATGTTTAAGTAATAACTTAAATGGTCTATAGTAGATGGATAAGGTTGGATACCTTGTCCTGGTGACACTACGAATACGGCCCGCTTTGAGGATCTAGAAATACAGTTACACAAGACAGAATTCACTCCTTCCATAATGTCGGGGTAAGTAGATAAATTGTTCCCTTAGGAGCTGATTCCAAGGCTTGAACAATGTGACGCCATACCCTCTCTTGGCCTGAGAGGGGTTTAGTCATAGTTGAACTATGACTTATTGTTCATTAGAGGGATCAATGGTACTTAAGGAGTTATATGTAACTACAGGGACAAAACGATAATTTTGGTCCAACTGTATTTACGAGCAATTTGTGAAGGGTTATCGCACCATTGACTGGGTATATCCAATGGACACAGAAATATATTTGTAGTGCGAAGAGTGCAGCTTTCGGTCTTTAGTGAAGTGACGGACATTTAATGGATGTTGAATAATTAATTAAACTCCATTAAAGGAGTTTAATTAAACGGAGTTTAATTAATTATTCAAGTACCATTGGACCTTCAATCTATAGGTCCACAAGGTCCTCTCTGTACCTCAATATGGATTATTAAGAATTAATTTTGGATTAATTTGATTTGTTCAAATTAATTGAGAAAATTAATTATGATATAATTAATTTAAATTAATTATATGTGATATAATTACTATAATGATACGTTATAATATAAAGTTTATTTTTAGAGGAATTAAGTATTTAAATATGATTCAAATATTAATTATATGGATGAGATTCATATAACTATATTTAGTATAATTGTGATTTATATTAAATTCCATGTATTATTGAGAGAAATAAAAGCTATAGGCTATATTGTATTTGATACAATATAAAAAACTATAGGTTATTTGTTATATTTGATATAACATATAGTTTAATATATATTATATGATAAGGTGGTTATCATATCTATATTGAATTTTATCTATTTANAAATTTATTAGAAATAAATTAATGTTTTGAAAATTAATTTTAGGAGGGGGTTGTAACTCCTTCCCCCTCTTTTCTCTCTAGTGGAAGATGTGAATGGGGCACTTTCTTTTCCACGAGAATTTTATCTTCTTCATAGAAGATTTACAAAGGTTACATTTTGTTGTTTTCCCTAGAATACACACTCCTAAGCAAAATTTCCTCTCTATCAAATCTCTCCCTCTATCCAAAAGATCACAAAGCTCACATCTCCTATGATTCTCATCCCTTACAGAGAATACAGAAGTCTCACTTTTGGTGGTCTCCCTTGGTTTATTGTTCGTGATCTTCAAAGGGTAAGTCAATTTCTAACCCTTCTCTCTCTTTTCTAATAAGTGTGTTGTAAATTCGGTGTTGATGCATAATTAATGTTCTGTAAATTTTGATTTTGTGAAATAATTAAAATTATGAACGATCCCGCTTCCGTTATGGACCTCACGATTTCTTCAGGAGTGGCATTAGGGCTACTTATATACTTATAAAAGACTGTTTGGGGAGCTATATTGGAAGGGAATGAAGGAAGATGTCAAGAGGCACATTTTTGAATGTTTGATTTTTCAAAAGAATAAGAATGAGTCATTGGTCCCCACGGGGTTGCTTCAACTATTACTAATACCAAACAAGGTGTGGGAAGATATTTCTATAGACTTCATAGAAGGATTATCTAAATCACATGGGAAGGATTTATTAATGGTGGTGGTTGATAGGTTAACCAAATATGCCTATTTCATTCCTCCGAGTCACCCATACACAGCAAAAAAAGTGGCTTAAGTGTTTATTTGGGAAATTGTTTGCCATCATGGTTTTTCTAAGTCAATTGTATCAAATATGGACAAAATATTTGCTAGCAGTTTCTGGGTAAAGTTGTGCACTGTCCATAATGTGGCATTGATGAGGAGCACGACTTTTCACCCCCAAATAGATGGGCAAATCGAACAGGTTAATCATTGTGTGGAAACTTACCTTAGATGCTTTTGTAATGAACAACCAAAGCAATAATACAACTTAATCTCTTGGGCTGAATATTGGTATAATACCACTTTCCAGGCCTCCATTAATATGACCCCATACACGACTGTTTTTGGGAGGCACATCCCACCCTTAGTGTTTTATGGTGATAGAAAGACAACCAATGATACCTTGGAACAATAGTTAATAGAAAAGGATAGAGCCTTGGTTGCTCTAAAGGAACATTTGAATCTAGCTCAGGAAAGGATGAAGCGTTATGCTGACCAACATCGAAGAGACATTTAGTATGAAGTATGGGATCTAGTTTTCCTCAAACTTAGACCATATAGGCAACGTACACTAGTCAGACGACGCTTTGAGAAGTTTGTCCCAGGGTTCTATGGTTCATATAAGGTGTTGGAACGAGTTGGGGTAGTGGCTTATCAGTTAGAATTACTAGCGGAAGCAAGGATTCATGATGTTTTCCATGTTTCGCAACTAAAAAAGTGCATTGGCAAAGGAGTGCACGTGCAAACTCAACCTCCAGATCTATCTGATGATTTCGAATTGCAGTTGATTCCAGGGGAAATTCGAGGCGTTCGTTGGAATACTGAGATGATGAAGGAAGAATGGTTAGTCAAATGGAAAAATTACTCAGCGAGTGAAGCAACTTGGGAAGGTATGGAAGGTAGAAGCAACAATACCCTCAATTCCACCTTGAGGATAAGGTGACTAGAAAACCGGGGTGTATTGTAGATCCTCGATTATAAATACTTACAAATGAAGGGGTAGGATAATAATTAAGGAGGATAAGGGCGATTAAGGGGAGAAGTCGTTAAAGAGTTTATTACAAGGGTTGGGACTGCTAGAAGGGTGGGACCAAGGGATGAGGAAAAAAGGTTTAAGAAGGGGATACGATAGGGAGGGGAGGACATCTTTTTTAGATTAATCAAGTCTTACTTAGGGAGAGGATTCCAACACTCTTGGATGTGCTGATGAATTGTTGTGTTCATTTCGTTTCTAAGTTTTCTTATTTTCTCATATGTATTCTTTTTTGGAGGTTTATAAAAAAAATAACTAGAGTTGAACTGTGTTCCTTGGAAATTTTTTATGTTGGTGGGAATTTCTATTGCAGGTGTGAGGGTTCCTAATAATTTCATGACAAAAAGTTGTGAAACAAACCTGCCTAAAAAAAAATGCTATTTCACGAAAGTAAATTTAACTAAGAAAATGTTGAAAAAAAAATCATTTACAATATTTTCTTATAATTTTTTTAACAGAAATTTTCTCATAAATTTTTAATACAAAAGAATGGGTATCAAACATGTTTTTTAAAATAATAATAATAATAATAATAAAAAAAGATAAAAACAGAAAACGTAAAGTTGTTATCATTATCAAACGACCTTTTAGCATCCATCGACTGCAGGCAGACACAAGGGATTGACAAGGTAGAATAAAATTGAATCTTTATTTACTTTTTCTTTTTTGAAAAAGTAAATTTTAATCTTTTAAAAAAACAAAAGCTTAATATAAATGTTAAAGTTGAGGGAATTTATTCAAAAAAGACCTCTTTCTAAATGCAATTTATATTAAATAAATAATTAATTAATTATTAGTTAGATTACAAGTTGTTTTTGAAATTTTGGGAGCAGTGACTAATACATTTTTATTAAATAAAATTATAGAGTGTCTAATAAGTCTTTATATTTTTAATTTTGTATTAATAAGTCTCCAAACTATAAGAAGTGGTTCATAAATTTGAAAATTCAAAGATTCTATTAAATATGAATTTAAATTGGTAAACTTATTGATAAATTTTAAAATATGAAAAATCTATTAGTCACGATATCAAAAACTTGAAAAATTATGAAATATCGTCAATTAAACACAATTTCAAAAATAAACTTTGTAATATCTTTAACTTAAATAATTTGAATGAAATTTATTAATATTGTGTGATGACCCAAAAAAAATTAAAAGATTGGGACAAAAATTAATAAGATAAAAGCACAATTTTACTATTTTGAAATATGATTTAATTAAGATTATCTCTGGTAGGTCGAATATTTAAATCTCCCTATTTCATATGTTGTTGAAAAAAAATGATGCGTTTCTTTTTTTCACTATTATATTATAAAAGTACATTTTATCCTTTTCACATTAAAGTATGTTTTAAAAAAAATAGTGGGAAGTTTCTTCTTAAAAAGTAATATATAAATATATAAATTCACTCTCACACACATACATGTATATATTTTTAAATTTTCAATTTTTAAAAATAAAAGTAGTTACAAATATATAATTTTAAAATAGTGACTATAATATAATATTTTAAAAATTTTAGACCCCGTTCGATAAACATTGGATTTTTTGTTTTCATTTTTAAAAATTAAGTCAAATTCATCCACATTTCTTACAATAATGTGCATATTTCTTGAGTACAATAGTTGGATTCTTAACCAAATTTCAAAAACAAAAATAATTTTTTAAAAGCTACTTTTTCTAGTTCTCAAATTTTGACGTGGTTTTTTAAACCATTAATGAAAAATAGATAACAAATAAAGAAATTTGGAGGTGGAAGTAATATCCACAGGCTTAATTTTTAAAAATAAAAATAAAAAATAAAATAGTTACCAAATATGATCTTACTATTTAGTTATTAGTTTTAATAATTATAATTAATATGGATTTTTCAATTTAATCATTGGTTTCATATAATTGTTAATTTACCAAACTATAATATCATAGTGATGAATGATCAATCATATTTTGTAGTATTATAATTCAAACATTGGATAATGAAAATTCAAGAAGATTATTGATATTGTAATTAATCTAAGTTGGTGATGATATTATATATTTATTGACTATAATTATACTAACTAGCTTGATACTTTTCTATATTTGAAAAAAAAAAACTAGGATAATGATCAAATAAATTGTAAGAATTGGTTTTATAGTATGTTTGTTGAAATTATTATTCACGAACATGTAATTTCATTCATTTTCTTAATAAATATAAAAAATACACTAAAGGAAGAAAATAAGGTAACACATAACCTTTCTTATTTGAACATATTTTTGTAAGAATTTTTGCTTAAAATCATTTTTTACTTTTAGAAAGAAAAAAAACACATTTTTCAATCAAGCACTTAGCCAAAGTTATCTTTTGAAAATGTATTTATATACATCTTTCAAAGTTTCAAATTCCCTATTTTTATTCCAATCTTGTTCAATTTAAATTATTGTCAAACTTTGTAACATTTCATTGTAGTTTCAATCGCTATTTTTTTTTTTAAAAAAAAGAAAATTCATTAATCATTCAACAAAAAATCAATTCAATATCATCTTCATACCGATCTACTTAAGTAATACATATGTGGCTTCTATTATTCATAAATGCAAAAATTTGTCCATCATCTAAATTTATATACAAAAAGTTCATGCGAAGCTTCTAAGATAACATAAATTAAAAATAATAGTGGAGATGACTGAAATAATATTTTAATGCAACTCCAAAGTTTAAAATGGAATAAAAAAGTTTAGGGACCGATGTAATAAGAAAAAAAATCACATCTATAAAATGTTACAACCATGGAGTTGACTTGGTGGTCATAGAAAGATGTTAAAAAAAGATGAAAGGTTCTTTAGAAAACAAGTTCAAATCCCATAGCACCCAACTAAAAATTTAAGATTTTTGTAAATCGAACACCAAATATGATAGAATTAGATATTTGTCTCGTAAAATTAATTAAGGTGCTCATAAAAGTGTGCTTCGAACACTGTTTTACTATTTTCTAAAATGATTATAGACATTATTATAATCACATTCTCAAATTTCCAATTTTGATCAATAACCCTCTCCAACTTACAAAATATTACAATCAAGACCCTAAAATATTGTAAAAATACACTAACTACACCGTTGAAATATAAAAACAGTTATATTTACCTTTACAATCAAACTCAACAACTAGAGAATGTTACAACCCAATTTTAGTTAATTCTATAAAATTTGAAAACTATAACATTAATCATTACAAAAATTCGGTTTTCAAATTGATATTAAGTTACCATCTTTGATTTGTGAGTTGTTTTTTTTCCCCTAATTTCAAGTTTTAACAATTATATAATTCAAGAGCCAAAACGAGCTTAGCTTAAGTGAGATAGTGTTTGTATTAATTTCGAAATCAGGGGTTCGATTTTCTCGTACTGTCAAACAAAAAAAATTATATAATTAGAGAGTTTAAGTGGTGTTTGGAATACATTTTCAAGTTATAATTTAAAAAATAAATCATTTGGGAAGAAATTAGAGTATTTGGCAACCACTCAATAAAACTTTTCAAATGTATTTTAATCAGTTTCGTTTAAATAAAAATGAGTTTTTTGAAAAAAAACATTTTTTTTCCAAATCAATCCAAATGGATAGTGGTAATTAAGATATTTTAAAATATGACAATTAAAAAAAAAACCCAAAAATAGGAAAAATTATTATAATTAGGTAAATAAGAGAAAAGTTGTAAATGAAATGAGTAGGGTGATTTTAATTTAAAGAAAAAGAAAGAAAAGGAAAAAGGAAAAGAAAAAGAAAAAGAAATAATAATTGGAGGGAGGGTAATAATGAGCATAATGAGAAATGAGTAGAAAAAAAAAAGGGGGGGACGGGGTCCGTGAAGCTGGGTTTGGTACTTCCGTAATTTTAACAAAACCATCATTTCTCAATTTTCCCCCAAAATTAAAAAATTAAAATAAAACTTAAACCCAGGTGCTGGGTCGGTCAATCATGCCGTGTTGACGCTTTTTTGATGGATTTAATCTGGGCCGTTCATCTTCCACATACCGTGGGCCCTATTCTCCCTCCCGTCTTCTTCATCACCATCCAATCCCTTCTCTCCTCACACACACGTGGATCCAAGTTATTCCACTTTTTTGCCTTTTTCCTTTTTTTTTATTATTTATTATTTGCTTTCTTTCAATATTTCCCTTTTTGCCCCCACCTGGAATCTGTATCATTCATTCTACATTTTCACTTTTCTACCCTTTCCTTCCTTCCATTCCTTTCCTTCGCCCGGTCTACTACAACCGCCGGTCGTTGCCAAATGACAACTCTAATAATTTTAGTCCTTTTTTAGGGTGAAGAAAAATTGTCGGAAACGAGCATAAGTGAACTGGTATATATGCAAGAGTGGTACAATGAGTTGTTGAAATTATGATCCAAAATGATACGTACCTCGACTTTATAAGTAGTCAATCCTCCTCCTCGGCTCAAATTCAAGGGGTTGCTCGAGGAGATTTTTCCTTTTCTAGGTCATGAGTTGAATTAACTCAGGTACATGTGCCTCTGCAACCTATATTATGTTTAAGAGAAATTGGACTATATAGCAAATTTTAAATATTTATTTGAAAAAATGACAAAAAAGGGATTTATGAGATTGATATTCATAGCAAACAACCACCCATGCACATGTTCCTAGTATAAATGAGTTAGGTTAGGTTGGGGGACTATTTATGAGAGTTTGGTCAAATCATAAGGACTAATTTTGATTATAAATTGTAAAACTAAATTCTATTTTTTTCCAAAATATATGAACTAAATTTGCAGTTTAATATCAGGTGATTCTTATTCCAAGCTTCTTAATGAAAGCCTACATATATGATACTTTGTATTTCCAATTTTGAATTTTTTTGGAAGCTTTCCATCTATGTTTTCAAAATTAGAAAAGATCTTTCGTTTCCTAATTAATATTTTTTAGGAAAATGATTTTAAAGACAAAACTATTGAACATATTTACAAATAATAGTAAAATATCACAATCTATTTATAATAGATTGCGATAGACTACTGCTTATATCTATCATGATATAGATAAACACACATAGCAGTCGATCGCAATCTATCACAGTATATCACAAATAGACATTGAAATTTTATTATATTTATAAATATTTTGGTTCATTTTCCTATTTTTTTAAGATGAAATGTAATTTTGTTTTAGGAAGTAATCAAACAAAACAATAAAACCCTAGGAGATTACATCACATAACATAAACAGATTAAAACTATGTAGAGAGTTAAAAGGAGGATGGAGGAGACAGAACTCTCGATTCTCATTGTTATGTATGCAAGAATGTGCCAAACCATTATGGCAATGACAAACGTGATAGAACGAAATGACCTCCACCTCACAGCCCCTCACCTTAGCCTCATCAACGAAAAACAAATTCTGAGAGATTTACCGTGTTGTCATTAAGCAAATTAACATCCTCTAAGTAGCCGAATACCAACTAATCTGGTCTTTTTATGATGTAGAAATATGTGTTTTTTTCGGATTTTTCTAAATTTATTATTATTATTATTTTTTTTTTTGTTTAGATAAGATGAATTTTGAATACCAATAAAATCTAGTTTTTTTTTCCTAATTCGAAATTTTTTATTTAGATAGAATGTATTTTGAATGCCAAAAAAATATGAATTATTATGCTTTAAAAATCTATATATTTAGAATAAATAAGTTATCTATGTCTTATTCGTCATTCGTTAATTATTAATTAATTATCTCCGAAAATCACTTCACTATTTTCTAATTTTAAAAATATTTGTCCATTTTTCAAAATGAAAAGTTATATTTCCTCTACTTTTGGTTGATACAACACACTTTCAAACTTTCAATTTGATAAATCATCCTATAAACTAATGAAATGGTTGAAATTAAACTCATAATTATTGCAAAATGAAAAAGGCATAACAATCTAAACTCCAACCCCTTACATCAATTTTATTTGCCTTTTTCTTTTTTTAAAAAATGTTGGAATGAAAGTTCAACCTTCTTCTGAAATTTGAAATTCTTCTAGATTAATATTCTAGGCTTTATCTGATATTCACGTACTTCTTGGATTTTCAAAAAAAAAAAAGAGCTTATAACCACTACTTCTACTATTACTTTCTAAAATTATTTTAGAAAACCAATCCAAATATTACAAAATTTCAAAAAGTAGTTTTTTAAAGACTTTTCGGTAAGAATTGTATTGTTTTAGCATTTTAATTATTTTAGTACAATTGCAAATGAAGAATTAAACCTATGACCTCTAGGAAAGAAGGTTATGTCAATTATTGTTGAATTAAACTCATTTTATCTATTATTTTAACACTTGATTGTAAGACATCTTTAATAGTTTAGGGTGATTGCACTTGCACATTTCATGATATTAAGGGTTTAATCGTAAAATTTTGTAAACTTAGAGAAATAATTTATCCAAAAAATTTCCATTTTTTTAATTGACATATTTATTTAAGTTTTTATTTTTACATGTTTGGTATTTGATTAGGTCCCTAAATTTTAAAATGTATCTAATAGGTCGTTAATTCAGTTTTGTATCTAATAGTTATTGATCTTTTCAACATTTTTTTTTTTAAATTATAAATTTACTAGACATAAAGTTGAAAGTTCAGAGTCTTGAGGTCCATTTGGATTGACCTGAGAAAAAAAAATATTTTTTTAAAAAAAATCATTTTTATTTAAATATTTTTGATAAAAATTGATTAAAATACGACTGAAAAACTATTTTGAGCAATTGTAACACTCCAATTTCTTCCCAAAAAACTAATTTTTTAAAATTAAATACTTGAAACATAAAATTCAATTAGAGGTGTTTAAAGATCTTTTATGTCTCTGAAACTTTGATCAATCCAATCTAATATGTATGGTTTCAACGTGGAGTAGTAAGTTAAAATAAATGAAAACTTTATGAATTAAGTTAGTTCGTGGTTCGATTAAAATTATTTTGTTTTAAATCAAACCAACTTGAACATATTGTTGAATTTAGAAATATTTCTTCTACTTATAACGTTTTATATTTATAATTATTTGTGGACTATATGTTCTCCAACAATTTTAAAGAATAAGTTTAATTTCTTTGGGATGTAAATTTTCCAAATATGAATATAAACTGAGTTAATAATCTTTAATGATATATTTGAAAAGAAAACTAAATAGATGTTTCTCAAAGGAAAGAAATGGGAGAAAAAAAAATCAAAATTGACTTTAAACGTATGGTTATGACAATTTCTACCTTGTATTTTCAAATTCAACGAATCTAAACTTAAATAATTGTTGCAAATTTTGCCATTAATTTAATTTCCTCTAATTCACATACTAATTTAGATAGAAAATAGTGGAAAATTATAATAAAGTCATTCATTTCTATAAAAGAAAGGTTTGCCAATAAAATAAGTTTGATTGAATACACAAATTAACCATTAAATCCATAAATTAAAAAAAAAAATGGGTATAATGTTGTTTTTCTTTAAAATTTTTTCAATTTTGTAACATATACATATTATGAGATTTTTTAATGATATTTTGGAAGGAGAATTTAATAAAAGGTTAATATTACACTACATTTTAAAAATTGTAACACTTATCTAAATTTGAGGTGCAATTTGATGAAATTAACAATTTACAGTTAAAATTGATAAACTTGACAATTGTACAAGTCAAATTTATTTTTTGAAAAATAAATAAGCTAAATAATCTAACCAACCGACCAAATATTTTATGGTTATATTGAGTTAATTATTTAATAACGATTGTTTAGATTGAAAAAATTTATAGTTATAATAATTAATTGCATCTTAGAGTAGAGTCGGCTTGACTCAATTCAACTTATTCAATGTAATGTTGTATTTTAAAATTTTTAATTTAAAGATACTAAAAATGTAAAACAAATTGTTTTCAAAATTTTGACTATTTAGAGGAAGAGGGTTTAAAAAAAGATCAGCAAACCAATATTCACTGTAACTGTAAAAAAAATAAAATAAAGAATTGAATTAAAAAAAAGTCGGTTCTAATTAATTTCATAATAATGCTGAAAAAGAAAAATAAAAACGGTTAGGTTAAACCGAACCGCAGAGTAAGAAGAAGAAGAAAAGGAGAAGGGTAAAATAGGAAGAAAGAAAATAAAAAAGGCATGGAGAGAAAAAAAAAAAGATATAAATAAATGAAATGATTTTAGTTGGGGGGGGGAAATGAAAGATGCGTGTGCGGGTTCATTACATTCATAAGAAATTCATGGGACCGGATGACGTGGCAATACATGATTCGTGGATCAAATACAGAAGAAAAAGAAAAGGAAAAAAGAGGTTAATTTAGAGAGAGAGAAAGAAGTAAGAAAGAAGAGAGAGAAAGATAGGAAGAAAGGGAAGAGAGAGAGAGAAGGAGAGAGGGGAGCTCTCTGGGCATGGAAGGCCTGGCCATGCTTAGGCAGCTCATCGGTCAGCTTCAAGAGTTCTTGCAATTCTACCATTCTCATCCTCCTCCGCCACCGCCGCCACCGCCGCCGCAACCGCCGCAGCAACTGCCTCTCACCCTAGCTTCATCTCGCCAGAGGTTTCCATCTATATCTTACGCCTTTTCATCTTCCTCCGATCTCTCTCCTTCTTTATATCTCTACTATCGCTTTCCTAAATGCGATGTTTAGCTGCTTCTACTGATGTTTTTAGTAGGTATTTTGTTGGATGTGTTTAATTCGTGTGATTTAGCTGTTGGCGCTTTTGCTTATGTGTTGCTTTCTCGTTTTCTTTTTTTGTTTGTTTGTGTTTCTCAGCTGTGTGCTGTAAGTTTTGGTTATTGTCTCTGTTGGCGTAATGGAATTTCGATTTCGGTGAGATTTTCTTTCGAATTTGGGTTTTGGAAGTGTTTATTGAGGAATCGGGGATCGCTTGTGAGTGTGTTGAGTTTGAATTGGGATTGGAATTTGGTTTCCTTTATTTACGAGTTTGGATTGTTTTAATTTGTGATTTGATTATGGTTACCCTACGCGTTTTGTTGCAATGTCTAATGTGTGATTGCATAATCTCTACTGTTTCCTTCAACTTCGCTGGTTTTGTTGATAACTGACTCGTATTGGAAAGGAGAATGGTAACTTTGGATATGTTACGGATAGCCCCATTTTAAGAAGAGGAGAAAAGGACCGAGAGAAAGGCAGGGTCTTAAAAAAGTTGAAGGAATCCAAGAAGTCAGAACCGTGCTCAATGAAAATCTAGAAGGTTTAGTAATCAACATGTAACCACCTAATTTCAATTTATTGATTTGATGGTTTCATTCATGTATCATGTTTCATTACTTGAATTGGGATTTATTTTATACTTGGCATAAATAAACCTAATGTATTTTCTATATTTGTACTTATTGGTGGCTTAGTAAAAAACACCAAAAAATGTAGTGACTGAGTCGACCCTCCTTGAGTGAGTAGGGGATCAATTGTCTACAGTAATCAAACTGGAATCACTGTGGGGCAGATCATTACATACTCCATGGTAAAATACATACTATATATTGCTTAGGTTAGTCTGCATTAGTGATTTCAATGACTTTTAGAAGGGAGATGGCCCAGATGATTGGTGCTGGGTGAAATTGTATATCATCACGGCTAAAAATGGCATGACAAACTGGGAGGAGGTGCAGTAGTAAGACCCAAGTTGTTTAGAGACATAGTTACAGAATTGCGAAACATGAATTGGTTATATCTACTGGTTACGTGGTAATATATCGACCCTAGGTTGAAAAATTGTACGAGCTGCAGCGGGATTATTTTGAATAGAGGTTGCTGAACTCAATCAATTGCTCTGTTGCAAAGCTTCCTGAATCAGGGTCTAAGATGTTGTAGCTAAGAAAACTTGTAGACTAATTGAAAATGCATATGTTGAGAATTTATTCATGATGCCTGTATCATTTATCTGACATGGTATTTTTTGGTTTTTTTTGTTTTTTAGTGTCTTGAAACCATTAGTTTGCTATTTATTTTATGTTCAATTCATCAAGAAAGTAGGCCATACATTGTTGCATTTAGCGGTTAGTCTTTTCCTCTTTTAGTTCTGCCTTTGCTTTGAGCTTCTTTCTCCCGAGTAGTCAACAGAGATTCTTATGATGATTGTTGTTTTCCATAAATAGATTTTTGAATTATTTTGGATCTTTTTCTCATTAATGTGTTGTGATTTATATCTTCTTTTTATAATTATTTTGAAACTCTTTGGATATTTCATTTAATCAATTAAATCGTTTCTTATCCAGATTTTTTTTTCATTGTGTTATGTATATATAATACATTTGAAGTATCCATACGAATGAGATATGGAGCAGGATGACATATCTTGCTAATGTGCCTTCTTTTGTAAATAAAGGCTCTTCATCATTATCATTTTCCTGTCATTTGCCTTGGCTCTTCATCAAAATGAAAGCTCCATACAGGCAAGCGGTGTCTAAAAGTGTGGTTTTAAGATCTAGGACACTTCTATTAAGTCGGGTTTTCCTAAAATTGCTCGTAGTCCTCCCAACTTGCACAAATCACTGCATTTGCTTGAGCTTGGCTCAATTTTTGTCTCTTTTTGTGAGATTGGACTAAATTTTAAAAATGCAGATGAGTAAAATTGCTCAATTACTTGGATAGCTTCTTTGTGTTTCAACAGTTAAATGTGTGTATCTGTAAATTCATTAGGGCTGGGAGTTCTACTCGTTTAAATAACGTGCTTTTTATGTGGTCTTAATCATATTAGGGTAGATATTTTGTAATGCAACAATTGAGTTATAACCGATGCTTGGAAGTTGACTGCCTTGTCAATTGCAGTGAAAATGCTTTATCTTTGAAATTATAAGAATAAGATCGTCAAGAAACAAATTAACATTAGAAGGTTATGATTTTGAAGTGTCTTTCAGTTTATAGAAAGTTCGAGCTTTTCTCGCTTTTGTGTTTTTGGATTCTCTTTAAACTTGTCATATTTTATGTGATCATATGATGGTTGTTGGGATCCTTGTCTGGAGTAGTTTATGACCATCTTCAGTTCGACTTTTGCACAGGTGGTGCTTCAAAGATATTGATGACAACTCTGCAGATGATTATTACGGTCTTGTAATGGTGGCTGGTAGATCAGAAAATTGTAAGATGACAGAAGCTTGCATGCTTCCACCTGTAAAAAAACCAAGAAAGGAGCGAAACCGAGGAAAATTGTCTGGATCAGCCGCAACAACTGAGGTGATGGAAGAAATCTGGAAAGATTTCCCAGAGGACCTTTTTGAAGCTGTCATTGCGAGACTTCCCATTGCTACATTCTTCCGCTTTCGTGCTGTTTGCCAAAAATGGAACTCACTGCTAAACTCTGAAAGTTTCTCTTTTTACTGTGCTCAAGTTCCACAAACCACCCCTTGGTTCTACACCATTACTCACGACATGGTTAGTTCAGGAGCCATATATGACCCTTCTTTGAAAAAATGGCACCATCCATCCATTTCATCTCAGCCTATTAAATCACTTGTCCTGCCAGTTGCTTCTGCTGGAGGTCTTGTGTGTTTGCTTGATTTCAGTCATAGGAACTTCTATGTATGCAATCCTCTAACTCAATCTCTTAAAGAGTTGCCAGCTAGATCAGTTGAAGTGTGGTCTCGTGTTGCGGTAGGGATGACTCTAAATGGTAGTTCGACCAGTGGGGGCTACAATATCTTATGTCTGGGCTGTGATGGAGAGTATGAGATTTATGACTCTGTTAAAAACTCCTGGATTCACCCCGGGCGCATGCCTTCTAGTATTAAGCTTCCATTATCCCTGAATTTCCGCTCACAAGCTGTCTCCATTGACAGCACACTTTACTTCATGCGTTCAGACCCCGAAGGGATTGTGTCCTACAACATGGTCACTGGGGTTTGGAAGCAGTTTATAGTTCCCGCCCCGCTACATCTGACAGACCATACGCTTGCAGAGTATGGGGGCCGGATCATGCTCGTGGGGTTGTTGACAAAAAACGCAGCCACGTGCGTGTGCATATGGGAGCTGCAGAAGATGACTCTCTTATGGAAGGAGGTTGACAGAATGCCAAACATATGGTGCTTGGAGTTTTATGGAAAGCACGTTAGAATGAATTGCTTGGGAAACAAAGGGTTGCTCATGCTGTCCTTGAGATCAAGGCAAACAAACAGATTGGTTACGTACGATGTGACGAGCAAGGAATGGTCGAAAGTTCCTGGGGTGCCTCGCGGGAGGAAGCGACAATGGATAACATCAGGCACTGCATTTTACCCTTGCCCGACTGCTGTGGCTTGACTTTGCTTCTGGTTGGCTATGCAGACAATGTTCGAGGTGAGGAGTTCTCTCATTGGAAAAAGCTTGTTAACTTGTAAGCTTTATTTCGTTCCACGCAAGCCTTTTTTGCTGCTGATTTTCTTCATCTTGTAGTTTTGTATTTTGATCAGTTAAGTTAGATTTTTCCCAAATTAGACTTTGTGGTTCTGGTGTAAAAGCCTGTGTACAAAATAACTTAAAATGTCAAAAAGACAAATTTAAGAATTTCCTCTCTGTGCCCAGAATTGTATAATATATTTGCTTCCAAAACAAACTATTGTCTGTTTTCTCACCTTTATTTCTAAACAGAAACTGCATAAGTTCCTACTTTTGGGTCAATTATTTCGGATGGATGATGACAAAGTCTCCATTTTTGGGTCTCTTTGTTGAAAAATAGGGTTTAGCTTTACAGCGATTCTTTCAAGGAGTTAAGATGACTTTTGACTTAAAATCCTACACGTTTTGAGTTTAGAAAAAAGGTTAATAAGGAAACACTAGGTCAATAGTCCATGTACTTAATTATGTAACGTTGTTGAACATGACCTTTTAATTTTGAGGCCAAGTCCGTAACTATATTGACCTGATATTTAACTTGTATCGCATGCATATATATCCAGTCCTCATTAGAAAGCATTCTTTTCTTCATTTTTAGTTAAAAAATCCCAATGTCTCATCCACCAAGCTTTAAAAGAAATACATATATAAGAAAGATAGTAATATAATTAATTTTAATTTTAAAAGTTGTTAAAAAAAAATGCACCAAGTAAAAAGAAATGGTGAATCTGTGATGATTTTAAAACGTTTAGAATGTACTTTTACAAACAAAAGCATTTTTCTTTCTTAATTTTCTATATTGTACTTTTGCCTTTAATCGATCATTCAAGTTTTAATGAATAATACTTCCATTTTTGAAAAAAACAACCAACAGTATTAACCAAACCTCTTTCTTTCAGTTCAACCAGTAAAGGGGAGAAATTCCAAACCCTTAACCTCTTGATCAAATACATACACTTTAACCCAACTGATTCGTAACTTTTTCCACTTTTAAAGTAGAAAATGGAGAACTGTCACCATTCCATTATCAAAATTCTTGAAATCTTGCGGAATCAATTCCTATCTTAAAAAAAATAAAAAATAGACTTTTCCTTTGTGTTCATCCTACAGCCTAAGAAAGGGAGGAAAACATCAAACTGTAACACCATCTCAAAACCAGAGCATCACATCAAGCCATGCCTCCGCCTGTTGCTGTCCTGATTATCTGGAAGAGAGCTGTTGAATGAACAAAGATCAGAAACAATATGATACTCTGAATACAATAGAGACTAATACAGCAAATTCAATCGTTTTTAGAATCGTGGACCAACATGATGTCGAAACCCTGAGCAACTTCATTTAGAGAGAAAAGTGAGAGTCCTAATTAGAGAGATATATTAGGATTATTAGTATGATAATAGTAAGGGCATACAGGTAATTAGTTAGGGGTGACTTCGGTTATAAATATAGTGTGCTAGAGACTTTAGAAGGAATGGATCATTTTGGTAAGAATTTCCATGGTGGGAAACTGGAGTGAGCAGCCCTCTCGAATGATATATTGTAGTTTCTGTTGGTCTTACTATATACATTTCTATCTTTTATTGTGTTTTCCCTATTGTTCTCGAGTTTTCTAGCTAGGTTGTATCATAACAAGATATTCAAATTGATATTCAGTGATTATTGTTTACAGCGTATAGCCATAGTAAAACAAGCAATGAAGGTTGTTCTAGGGTGATGATGTAAAACCATGTAAAGCGTAAGTGAAGGATCAACCAAGGTATCTACACCTTGCAAGACAAGATGAATAAATTCTGTCCTGAGTTAAAACAAATATAACCTTCTGTAGTCAAGAAAACCTATCCCTAGTGCATTTGGTAATCAAGAAAATCTCCCTCAGATATAGGGCATAGTAGAATTCCCTGGAAGAAGCACAATATCTTTGATAGAATTGGAGCAAAATCACATCCCAGGACCAGGAAACTAAGCTAAGGAGGAAGAGGATTTTACTTAAAAGTAACAAGTGCAGAAGAGAAGGGAAGAGAAGGAAGAAAGATGAATGCTATGAGAGTTTGGACAGAATAAGGTCCCAGGGAGACCACCCTCTTTGGTGAATACTAATAAAATAATAGAGCTGTGTACTCAAAATATATACATGAAAAAAAAAAAAAAAACAAGAGAACGGGATATGAAGGAATGATTGAAGCATCTAATCGGCTCTAGAGATGAATACCGAAAAAGCTTACTGAATGCACCATCAATAAATTGATTGGGTGAGGATAAAGTTTTAACTTTGTATATGCCAAGCCAACGTGAGCATAACTCAGCCGTAATTAGCATGTACTCCCCTTCGATGCTGAATGTACTAAAAAAAAAAAGAACCTACATATATACTAATTATATATAAGAGATCTTTCCGTTTTAACCATCATGGGTTGGCCCAGTGGCATAAAGGGCATTGAGTTTGATAAATGGCTGAGAGGGGATGAGTTCAATTCAAAGTGGTTACCTATTAAAGATTTAATATCTAAGATTCAATACTAATTATACAAGAGATCTTTCAATTTTTTAACCCTTGTGGGTTGACTCGGTGGCAAGTAAGGCATTGAGTTTGATAAATGACTAAGAGGGAAGCTCCATTCTTATAGAGGGAGGTCCCTTTTTTTGTGGGCTTGGTTTTTGTATGCTCATGTATTCTTTCATTTTTTTTCTTAATGAAAGTTGTTGTTTCATTAGATAAATGGCTAAGAGGGGATGAGTTCAATTCTTAGTGGTCATCTATCTAAGAATTAATATCTCACGAGTTTCACCCAAATGTTGCAAGGTCAGGTGGGTTTTCCCATGAAAATAGTCGAGAGATGCATGTAAGCTGACCCAAAAACTCAAGGATTATATACTATCTTGTGTCCTTGGCTCCACCCTACACCTATAACTAAGGCTCGTATATTTGGTTAGCCACAACAATTATTTATCAGATGAACCAAAAACTGAAATGATAGATACTACAAAGGATTAGTCGTACATGATCCAATGACAACAAATATGAAGAATCCAAGCAGCAGAGGCCCAACGGGATACTCCTTCCCCTTCTTAATGGACGTATCTGGAACAGCTCCTCTCTTTGTGATATTCCTCTCAAACCTCCCCACCTTCCGGTCTGCAAGACGCCTTGATGTTGTCTTCAAACAAAAGTAGAAGGTTAAGTTCACCGAGTATAGTTCAGAAAGGCAGCTCAAGATATCAAAATTTATTATATAGTCATTTCAGTAACACTAACAATTCAAAACCAAATGAAATCGTCACAAAAGCTCAAAATTTTTTCCATTAAAAATAATGCCCTTACCATATTCCAACAAAAAACCTCAAGTTAACATGATCTAAATTTAAAATGTGAGACTTGGGAAAGTAACCCTCAACTTAGATTAGCGGCCAAGCGAGAGTACTTATTTCCAATTTTTCTTTTGCTAAAAGTTCATTTTCACAAAACTTAAATTCAAACAAGGAAACAATATTCAACCATTTGAATGCCCAGTATTTCTCTTCACTATCACAAATGTTCCCGCTAGTAAACAACGTTTTGCCCAATCTTCTCAGGTAGGTTTCATCAAGAGATTTAGGCTAACTAAAGACCGTTTCAAATCAAGAGACTTGGGCAAATCCAAATTACCCACGTAATACAATGTCTAAAAGACCAAGATACAAACATTTTAACCACTCAATTTCGCAATGAGATGCAATCGACAGCCATTAGCGAAAAGTCAAAAAAAAAAAAGCCCTATAAAGGCGAAACAGAACAGAAAAACAGAAAAATGATCACAGTCAACAACAACAAATGCTAATCTAGATAATTCCAAGATCCAACTCAGGATGAATGACAGATTACACGAATCGGAGATCCAGAAGCTAGAACAATAATCCATCGCAATTACAATCTGAGAGGGAAACCAAATAGGAAGGAAAATTACCATGATTTTGGCAGAAATTGGGTAGCCGGAGACACGATAGAAGCTGGAGAGATTAGAAGAATTGCAGTGAATCGATCCTCCTCCTGGCCAGCCGGCGAGTTTTCTCTCCGGTCACCACTCTGATCTAAAATTGAATATTGACCTGATCCTTCGGTTTGCAATTTTGGGGTTTAAATGGTCCGGCTTAATGGCTGGCATTGATACGGTTCCCATATTTTGCGTCACCGTCAGACTAATATTGGGCGCCGCCACGTTTTACGTCATACGTGGCTCTTTTCTATTGGATCGGTAAACACCCGGATGTTGCGTTTTTAGCCCATATCAATCTAAACCTATAACATTGAGGTTGTATCATTTTAAAAACTCCAAATGAGTAATTGTGTCTATTTAAATCCGGAAAAGTATATCAATTTAATTCTTAAAGTTTCATAAATTTATCAATTTAAATCCTCAATTATATTTTATTTGAACGAAAATTTTTTAGTTTAAATTCATATAATTAGTAGTTTGGGTTTAGATTGATAGTAGTCCCAAACTTGAGAGTTTAAATTGATACAATTATTAGTTTAGGGTTCAAATTAATACAATTCTTAAAATTTAAGATTTAAGTTGATATATGTCATTTTTAAAATTAAAATTAGATGAAAATCATCATTGATTATGTCAAAAATATTTATGAACTTTCAAAAGCTTTAAAAAAACTCTGTTAACTTAAAAAATAGTTTAAAAATACTCTTACTGTTATATACACAGATTGTTAATACCATCTTATTTCGTTGTTTTTCCTCTTTTAATATTAGTTAATTAATTACAATAGAAAATATTTCATTAACATCAATACTTTCTTTCTGTTAAAAACCTTTAACTACAAGCATTGCTTTGTAACTTTTGCTACCATAGGGTTTAGTTCCTTTCTTAATTCTGTAAACCCATTTTTTATCCAAGACTTTCTTATCTCATGGTAACTCAACTGGTTGTCATGTTACATATCACCGTTATATATCGTCTTTCTAAAGAGCACTACCATTCGTCATGAGAGAATCGATCTCATTCATTACAATCATCTCCCACTTGACAAAATCTTCTAGTTGAACAGCTTGATCATAACATTCAAGTTCACCTATAGTAGTTGATAATATGTAATAAGCATGTAATACATTTGTGGTGGTTTAATAGTCCTATTAGACCTCCTATGTAACGACCCGGCCCCCTAGAACTTAAGTTAGGCCGTTACTAAATACATGCATGCATGAAACTTAAAACGACACATTGTTATAGTGAAATAAATGCTAATTAAATAAGGTAAGTTAAAAAGACTTTCATTAAATTCAAACATTAAAAACAATAGTAGGATACCCATAAATCATAAATGATAATAAATAAGTCTGAAAACGATTCTTAATAGTAAGTTTTAAACATCAAAACTGAAAGTTAAGAAAAACATGAAAAGAAATCTAAATCTCATGAGCGGAAGCATAAAACTAGTCCCAGTGGCTCGATCACGAATTCCGCTTGTCCGTCGACGGTGCATCTCTACCTTTACCTGAAACAACAACATAAGAAAGAATGATTATAAAATACTCAGTAAGGAACCCCACTACTGGGGTCAGGTTAGACATCTATGTTCTCTAGATGCCTATCTCTGGTGGAACATATAAACTGTCCTAGTCCTCATGGGACACATACATACATGAAAAACTGAGTTCCATCCTACTGTAGCTAAATATGCCCACTACCTTTGGTGAATCCCGAAGAAAACACAAACTGGTGAATCCCGAAAGAAACACAATATCTGGTGAATCCCGAAGGAAACACAAACTGGGTGAATCCCGAAAGAAACACAAACTGGTGGATCTCGAAGGAGACACAATAACTGGTGAATCCCGAAGGAAACACAATATCTGGTGAATCTCGAAGGAAACACAATATCTGGTGAATCCTGAAGGAAACACAAACCTAGTGGGCATTCTAACTAATCGATAAAATCACTGTCATAGGCTCGACACCATAATTATCACAATATGGTTCTATGACATACATATATACCTCAACATCATAGCTCTACAACATACATACATGCCTCAATATCCACAGATCACATACAACTTCATGAAATCAAATATCATCTCATGCTAGCATTCAAGTATCTATGTGCACAAATATATCTTTCAGTTCCTCAAGCAAGAACATACATCGGTTATACTAAACTATCAGTTCATCATATTGTCATTCTACCATAAAATTCATCCATCATGCTAGCATACATCCAGTGTCTGGCCCGTGGGTAGTTCCACATAGATTGTTAATACCATCTTATTTCTTTATTTTTCCTCTTTTAATATTAGTTAATTAATTACAATAGAAAATATTTCATTAACATCAATACTTTCTTTATGTTAAAAGCCTTTAACTACAAGCATTGCTTTGTAACTTTTGCTTCCACAGGGTTCAGATCCTTTCTTAATTTTGTAAACCCATTTTTTATCCAAGACTTTCTTATCTCATGGTAACTCAACTAGTTGTCAGGTTAGATATCACCGTTATATATCGTCTTTCTAAAGAGCACTATCATTCGTCATGAGAGAATCGATCTCATTCATTACAGACATCTCCCATTTGACAAAATCTTCTAGTTGAACTGTTTGATCATAACATTCAAGTTCACCTATAGTAGTTGATAATACGTAATAAGCATGTAATACATTTGTGGTGGTTTAATTGTCCTATTAGACCTCTAACTGTTGTTAGTGACATTCTTTAAACGTCATCATTTTCTACTATCGGTTTGTTAAGTTCCATAACTGGTCTGCCAATTCCTCACGAGTTCTAGTCTCACCCTCGGAAGAATTTTAACATGCATAAGCATTAGAAAGAAAAAAAAAAACAAATATTAATTAACGTACTTTCAATTAACTTGATGGAATTATTAAAAGTTGTTGTAACTAAATTAGCATCAAGTTTAGTTTGTTGTAGATTTTCTTTGTTCTAGGATTTTCTGTTATCCCCCCTTGTATTCAAATTAGTAGTTATGAGTGAGATAGTGTAAATGTATTCAGTTTTATTGTGATTTAAATAAAACTGGATTCATCTCCTACTATATGCATATAATGATATCAGAGCAAAATTTTTACATGCATTTTCTTTTAGAATTCCCCTTTGCGATTTCTTGCAATTTTACTCTTTGTGAGAGATGTCTACACAGTCTTCGACTTCTTTTTCTTCCATGGATTCAGTAGCCATTGAAGCACAACTTGATCCTTATGTGTTGCATCACTCCATGGCGCCTACGACTGTTTTAGTCACACAAGTGCTAGTCTGTGCAAGCAATTATATCTCGTGAAGCAAGGTTATGCTAATTTCTCTTTCTGGTAAGAACAAATTAGGTTTCATTGATGCTGAAATACCGAAACCAAAGGGAAGTCTTCTTACCGCCTGGCAGTGTAACTATGACATTGTTACCTCATGGATTCTTAATTTCATTTCTAAAGAAATTGCTGGAAGCTTAATATATACTGGTTCAACAAAAGTTGTTTGGGACGAATTGAAGGAGCATTTTCGTCAATAAAATGGACCTAAGGTCTATCAACTTCGTCGTCAAGGTTCATTGCCGATCAAAGCTTATTTTACTAAAATCAAGACCTCTCTGATTTAATACCTGTTGATGAATGTTCTTGCAGTGCTGCAAAATCTTTAGTTTCTTACTTGGAATCTGAATATGTGATGATCTTCTTGATGGGCCTTAATGAGACTTATGCAAGTACTCGAGCACAAATTCTTTTGATGGATCATCTGCCTTCTATTAACAGAGTATTTTCACTCCAAAAAGAAAATCAAAGAAATGTTGCCGATTCTCGTAGTTTATAGTAGATGAATAAGGTTGAATAGCTTATCTTACAATACAATTACAACCAAATATCTAATAATATGTGATGTTTTATTTGACACTTAGTTGCATTAATCCACAAACCAATAAACTAAAATCTAAGATTATCTTGTAGCTTAAACATATACGTAGACACATACTATGGATCATGTTACCTGCTTTCAACAATATTACAACAATATTTCTCTTTCACATATACATGCACAAAATAAAATCTCAACTATTGCTTTTGTATACAAAACTCAACTTTCAATAAACACAAAAGTGACAAATTGTTTAATAAGTAACTCTGAACAAAGTACATTATTTAATCTATACATTGAGCTTTAAAGTCTAAAGATCGAGAACTAAGGGCCAGACAAGCCATGTTTAAGTAAGTCAACCTGCAAAATAAAATATAATATCAAATTTCAAAATATATAAATAAGTGTTAAGATACAAAAACGACGAAAAATCATGCACACATAAACGATTCAACATAAACTCAACAAGTTAATGATTCTCCTAAACTTAGTAGGAAACATAAAAAACTAGAATTTTGCAAAACATATAAATATAAACCAAAAAACATATAAA
This sequence comes from Benincasa hispida, assembly GCF_009727055.1. Taxonomy (NCBI): domain Eukaryota; kingdom Viridiplantae; phylum Streptophyta; class Magnoliopsida; order Cucurbitales; family Cucurbitaceae; genus Benincasa; species Benincasa hispida. The sequence goes on along the minus strand of NC_052360.1, from coordinate 77,509,172 downwards.
CATACAACTCAATGGAAACCATAAACAAACTTAACATCAAATTCACTTGGAAAACATACCAAAAATAATTTGGGATCTAGCTGAAAAGCATCTGAATATGTCTGAAACGAATCCAAGCTTCAAACAGAAGCTTCATGTGTTAGGAAAAATTATAAAAAGAAATAGACTGAACAAGAAGTTAATGAAACTCATGAAGTAAAACGAACTCTAATAGAAATCATAACAACTCATGGAAACATAAACAATAACTAAGTTATGACTATCATAACTGTAGGATAGTTAGAGCACTCCAACACATATTCTATTCACCTCACATTACATAAATGAAACATCTAAATAGATAAACTAGATTGACAGAGAATTGGAGCCCCAATTCGTAACAATGGAAAGAGATTTTAAAGAAAATCTAAATCAAAGCCACAAAGCACCATCACCCAAAATTATAAGCAATTGGTTATTAATAGAGCAAAATCATTTAAAACACTTGGACGAGCAAATCAACTAATACCCTCCACAACATTTTTCCTATTCATTTGTCTTTGAGAGAAGGTGGAATAGATTGAACATGATACTTTTCAAGACACCAAACCTTTTCTTAATTGCTCAATTCATTCATAAAATTGAACCCAAAAGACAAACTTCTAGTAGTAGTAAAAGGAAAACCTTTATGTCCAAAGTACCTTGTTGATAGCATTTAGTTGAACCTTTTGTACATTGAGCACCCAGAAAATAATAATATAGTCAATTCAAATCGATGAGGATCTATGCATTGGAGCACTGTAGAAATGAAACAAATATACTTCTTCAAACTTACGGTTGCGTGGGATTAAATCTATGGACAAGCACACCACTTTGTGATAATTCTTTTTTAGGAACTCAAATGTATGGCCTTCCTTTTCGGATCATGCATGTACATAACTTTGAAGTGTGAATGCTCTCCCTGCTGAGAAAAACACAAAAAACCAAAACAAATCACTAAAGGCATTTCCCTAAACACTAATTATCCTATCCAAGTATCCATAAACAACTGTGCAAGTGTAAAGAGGTACAATGATGGAATATGTATGTTGGGTTTTATGTCCTAAAACTCGTGGTATGTAAACAATGAAGCTTATTCTGATAATTCAATAAAGGTTTTATTGAATAAATCTATTACTTGAATAGAAATCCAATAAACCTAAAAGTCCTTTGACTATTAGATGAGTACTTGAACTTTATATGGAGACATAAAAGTGGATTAGGTTCGAGTAAATAGTGAAAATGATCTATAGTACATGGATAAGGTTGGGTACCTTATTCTAGTAATACTATTGGATACGGCCTACTCTATAGTTGTTACAAGGAGTTGTAAAGTGCTACAAACGAAGTGATCCTAATTCGTTCATGTTGGACATGAGGAGTGGGGGTGTCCTTGTGCAAAAGAGTTTGTACAAGATCGAACCACGAAATAAGTCACTCTTGCTTTATAACGATGTTTACTGTTTAAAACTGACTATTTCAAAGTGATGACCTAGATAACTTGACCTTAATCTTGAGCTAACTATGAACTCTTGTTTATCTGGGATTTCCCTTAGATTTGCATAGGTGAGGGTTGGCTCAACAACGCTGACTCAATATGACTACCATTTCAAGGGTAAGACTGGATAGATAGCTGGGGACATATGGTGCAAGAGGGAATTCACTCCTACCCGTTTTAGGGATAGTAGAAAGGTTGTTCCCTTAAGTGCTGATTCTGGGACTTGAACAAGGGATCCCACCCTCTCATGCCATGAGAGGGACTCGGTTTTGTGATTGGATCACAAAACAATTGTTCATTAGGGGATCAGTGGGGACTTAAGGAATAAGAGGTAATTTCGGGGGGTAAAACAGAGATTTGACCCAGTCGTTATTACGACTGTCTATTATACACATCTAGATGTGTATAAGAGACAGGCGCTAGACGATTGTTCTACCTCTAGAGCTAAGCGATGCGTTGTTTTGCTATGCGATGGCACTACACGATCGTGTAGCTTCGGTGAGAGCTAAGCCTGTCTCTTATACACATCTAGATGTGTATAAGAGACAGGGTCTATGAGGTTCCCCTACTAGCTCGAAAATGGATTAGCTCTAAAGTAGCGTGATAAGTTAATTTGAAACGTTCAAATTAGAATCAAACGGAATTGGAGAAGATATATTTAAATATGATTTAAATATATGAAGATGAATTTTTGTAAAAATTAATTTAATATTGGATATTAAATTAATTAGAATTATTTGAATTGTTTAAATAATTATTTATTAATTATAAAAGTATTTATGAAATTAATTTGTAAAATTAATAAATTTTGATTTTAGAAATAAAATCTGATTTTAAAATCAAAATGGATTTTGGAAATTGAAAATTACACAAAACTTGAAAATGGGTTTTTCAAAGTTCATCTTCAAAGTAGCTTACAAGAAACCCACTATCTCTTCCTTGATTTACTCTAAGCATGAGTTGTATTCCATGCAGCACATCTCTTTGTATGATAGTCTATAGTATATTGAAGAGATTGGAGTGAAAAACAGATGTGGAACCAACTAAATTTTTGCTGAAAAATTCGGATGAAGAAGGTATTCTTCAATGGGTTCTGTTCAGTGAGTTTTCTCCATATTCCCTTTGATTCCAACTTATTTTGAGTCCCACAACTCAATCTAGAGCACCAAGAGGATAGTAGGAAAGATCTTGTGGTGGTCTTTGCAGCTGAAAATGGAGATTTTGTTGGTTCGGCCAAGGCATGTACATGAAACCCATTATACTCTATTTTTAGCATGTTTCTTCTCCACGAAAATTAATAAATTAGAATGCTTATGGATCCTGTTCCCTTCCGTTGCGTGATGGTGTTGATCTAACAATTGGTATCAGAGCATCTTATAAGCATTCAATTCGGATTAATTCTGGTTTGGTGGGTGTTTTGTATGAAAATATGAAATTGCTATAATGATATAATTTTCTGAGTTTTGGCCTTTAATTTCTCTTTGATTTCTCGTTTAAATTTGTAATTGGCTTTTGTTTGATGAGCTTTAATGTCTTTTTAAGAGTCTGTAATTTATTTGGAGTCATTAGAGTTGAAATTAAGTTGTAATTCGAAGAAACAAGCGAAGGGGCCGAGTTGCAAATTCCAGACGACCAGCCTCTGTTCATATCGTCGTTGAGCTTCAATAGCTAAACGATGGTTTAGCTTCATACGTTAGATGATATGAAGGAAAAGTTAAACGATCGTGTAGCTTCGGGCATTAATCGTTTAGGTTTTGTGCGCTAGACGATCGTCTACCTCTAGAGCTAAGCGATTCGTTGTTTTGCTATGCGATGGCATTACACGATCATGTAGCTTCGGTGAGAGCTAAGCGATGAGGTGAAGAGCTATGCGATGGCGCTGAACGATCGCTTACACGATCATTTACCTATGATCAGGAGCTAAGCAATGAGGTGAAGAGCTATGCGATGGCGCTGAGCGATCGCTTACACGATCGTTTACCTATGATCGGGAGCTAAGCGACTGTCTCTTATACACATCTAGATGTGTATAAGAGACAGATATATAGTATGCATGTTAGGGTTTCTTGTATTTAATATAAGTGTTATATTAGATATTGAATGCCTGTATGTTATGGATGTTTAGCATGTCTAAAGTTTTATAAGCTGTTATAAAATTGGGTTAGACATTTAAAATCCATAACAAAGAACAACTGCATGCTTACGTAGGTTAACCACTTGTTTTAATTAGTTAAAATAGGTCGTTAAACTTGTAAAACTAGGGTTACAAACTCAACCGGTATATAATCCTATCGAAGGTTGGGGGTATTTAAGTTGACGGTCTACGAAACACCTTCTACTTGGGGATTATGGCCAAATAATTGAGCGTTGGTAACTAGTTTTATAAGTATCCGTGAGCGATGTGAGGTAATAAAATGGTTTATCACCTAGACATAATAGGTTTGAGTCCATTTATAAGAGTTATACATGGATAAACCAAATAGACTTAGGGTTATTTTTAATTAGCTAGAAAAGAACCTAAGTACAAGGTTACCCAAATAATAGAACACTTCAGTGGTAGTGAATAACTTCTATATGATAGAGTTGTTAGAAAAGTTCAGCGGAAGATTAATAACCTACACGATATGTTATTCTTAGCTCTCGCATCCCTAAGAGTTCACAGTCTGGATTTAAGCGGTACTTCGTGTGACCCTGGAAGTGACTTCCCTTCGGAAAGTATTTTTTAGCTTAAATTTAGATTCGGGTGAAGGAGAAGTTGTTCGATAAGAGATTAAGTGTATGATTTCAACTGCCACGTCTCCATATAGTTCATACTGTGAGATTCATATGACGCTTCGTGTCACCCTGGAAGTGACCTCCCTTCGGAAAGTGCTATATGAGTTAATACCAAGGTGAACGGAAGAAGTAGTTCATAGTAAGTGGGTGAAGGAAATATGTCAACATATCCTGCGGTCTTCTCTATTAGTTTGGACCGTGAGATTCTTATGTTGCACCTGCTGGTTAGTTTTAAGCGGCCTTTTGCTAGTCGTTTAACGACGGCTATCCCCTCGGAGGGTTGTAACATAGGATTTGGAACAACTTAAGTTCCAGAAATTGATAGGATTTCTTTGGTCATTAGTGGCCTCTGACGTCCGAAAATGGCGAGTCTACACTTACAGAATTATTAATTATTAATAATGTCTGACCAAAAGCGGTATCTAAATGACTATCGGAATATGAGTTATTCTGGAGGTAGTATTTAGTCAAGAATGTCTTGATGTAGTATCGTTGCAAAAAAATAATCTTGGGTAAATTATTAAAATTGCTAAAACTTGATTGGATATTAAATTTTAGAATGACAAGTTCAATAATACAAGTGTTGGTGTCAGATAAATTTATTGGCGATAATTATATGAATTAGAAATCAAATTTGAACACGATACTTGTGATAGACAATTTGCAGTTTGTCTTAACTGAGGACTGTCCTTCCATTCCTAGCTCTAAAAACAAATCGAAATGTTTGGGATGTATATGACAGATGGGTCAAGGATAATGATATAGCCTGTGCTTATATCCTCGCCAGCTTATTTGATGTGTTGACAAAAGAAGCATGAGGATATGAGTACTGCCAAAAAGATTATGGAATCTCTGCGAGGGATGCCATTAAGCACGTTTACAATAGACGCATTAAAGTGGGGACCAATGTTTGTGAACATGTCCTAGACATGATGGTCCACTTTAATATGGCAGAAGTGAATGGTGTTGTCATGAACGAGAGAAGTCATATTGGTTTTATTCTAGAATCTCTTCTGAAGAGTTTTCTGCAAATTTTGAATGCATTAATGAATAAAATTTGCCTACTCTACTGAGTGAGCTACAGGCTTACCAGACAATGTTGAGAACAAAGGGTCTGGTGCCAGAAGTAAATGTTACTACTGCTGAGAAGTGAGGAATGTCCTCCAAGCCGGAAGTTGCTTCCTTTTCAAAGAGTAGGAGTATTCTTGTGAAGAAAGGTAAAGGGAAAAGGAAGAAGAAGCCTACTAGATTGAAAGGCAAGGATAGCGCTGCAAAGGAAAATGTTTCCATTGCAACGATAAAGAGCACTAGAGAAGACACTGCCCTCAGTATCTTGTCAAGAAGAGAACAAAGAAAAGATAACCAGGCTAACTTGACCCTGGGACCATTTGCTCAACTCATGTAGTAGGAGAAGTTCCTACTTGTTTTTTAATTGTTAAAACTTGTATATAACAAATTGTATATTTTTGGGATAAATGAAATGTTCATTTTCAAAAATTATGTTTGTTCTAGCAACCTCTGTTAAGAATCAAATTGTTAAAAGCCATTTGTAGATATTCAGATATCTAAATGGCTAGATTAAAGTATAGAAAGTTTAAAGATTTCTAGATCTGACTGTTAACAAAGAGTTGTTGAGACAAGTCAGATGCATCTTGCTCCAAGAGTTGAGAGTACCTCAATGTAGTGGGAGGAAAGTGTGCTTCCTGGCCATTATTGAGAGTAAAATGCAATCCCCTTATAGTTTTATCAAAAGCCTATTGTATAGAATATTTACAATAATTCTTTCAGCTAAAGTGTTTGAGAATTACCTAGTAGGACTAGGAATACCAGATAACCTAAGGCAAGTGGGAGAAATATCGGGTATAGAGATACCGAATGGTAAAAGATGGGTATGGGATGCCCTAGTTTATTGTATTTCTCTATAAAACTCAGAAACTCAGTCTTATATATCGGATGTATAAGTTACCACTAGTCCAACTGGATGTATAATTCTCTCAGCTAAAGTGTTTGAGAATTACCTAGTAGGACTAGGAATACCAGATAATCTAGGACAAATGGGAGAAATATCGGGTATAGAGATACCGAATGGTAAAAGATGACTATGGGATGCCCTAGTTTATTGTATTTCTCTATAAAACTCATAAACTCATTCTTATATATCAGATGTATAAGTTGCCACTGGAGTTTTAGTCCAAGTGGGAGTTTGTTGGGTTTTATGTCCTAAAATTCGTGGTATGTAAACAATGAAACTTATTCTGATAATTCAATAAAGGTGTTATTGAATAGATCTATTGCTTGAATAGAAATCCAATAAACCTAAAAGTCCCTTGACTATTGGATGAGTACTTGAACTTTATGTGGAGACATAAAGGTGGATCAGGTTCGAGTAAATAGTCAAAATGATCTATAGTACATGGATAAGGTTGGGTACCTTATTCTAGTAAACTATTGGATACGGCCTACTCTGTAGTTGTTACAGGAGTTGTTAAAGTGCTACAAACGAAGTGGTCCTAATTCGTTCATGTTGGACATGAGGAGTGGGGGTGTCCTTGTGCAAAAGAGTTTGTACAAGATCGAACCACGAATAAGTCACTCTTGCTTTATAACGATGTTTACTATTTAAGACTAACTATTTCAAAGTGTGATACCTAGGTAACTTGACCTTAATCCTGAGCTAACTATGAAACTCCTGTTTATTTGGGATTGCCCTTAGATTTGCATAGTGTAGGATTTAAGGCAACACTAGAGGGGGGAGGTGGGTGAATAGGGTTGACTATCAATTTTAAAAAAAATAATTTTATCTTCAACAATGCTCAATAAAGTTAACCACTAATTTGGTTAAAGAAAATTTATGCAAGACAACACTTAAATCATGCAAGCTATGATAACTTCAAATTTAAAGACAATTTAATCAAGGATAAATTTAAATAACACACTAAAAAAATTAAATCATGCAATTAAGAAAGATTAAAAAAATAACTAAGATAAGAAGCAAAAATTGAAAACCAGAAATAAAAGAGAGAGAGGAAGAGAAAAACACGAGAATATATAGTGGTTCGGCAAGTTGCCTTTTCCAAGACTTCTTCTTTGGGTATTTCACTAAGTGATCCTCTTGCAGGTGAGGACCAAACCGACACACAGCTCCTCTTTTTCTTAGGCTAAAGAGAAACCAAGATCCTTTTTACTGGTTCAGGATCAAACCAATTTCTTTTTCTCACAACCCAAGGTGTACCCACACCTTAATACAATTCCCAAAAATTAAAGAAAACCTCACAATATTACCTCTTGAAGGCTAAATACACAAGTTAAGCACTAAAAAAAAAACTGCGTAAAAATAACTCTAGGCCAATTTAGGAGCAAGGAGGACAAGAATTTGAGAGTAGAGAGAATTGAGAGCTTAAGACTTGATAGCTTTTTGGTGTGTCAATGAAGAGTAAAATCAAGTTGAATTTATAGGCGAGGGGGATAAATTTTGGCCATTGGATATGATTGCAAATGAAGTGTGGAAATTGAATAAAAATAGAAAATGATAGGATTTGTAATTAAGAGAGGAATTGAAAAGAAATTTTGAAAGATTGGAATTATTGAGATTTGGAGAATAAAAAGGATTTGAAGGATGATAATTTAGGAAAGAAATCAAATTTGAAAAGGCTGAAAAATCTTAACCCGCGTCACGTGTCGCCATACTATTGATCCGCATGTCAATTAACGATTTCTCATCCTTTAAAAATCAGCTGCCACTTGTCATTATCTCATTCGTCCACGGTCGCCACGTCAGCAAAAAGTGACAGTTGGAGCACTACGTCATTCGCCACATCATCAATATTGACCGTTTGTGTGCCACGTCGGATGCCACGTCAGCAAGGTGCCAGTGTCACTGCCACATTGGATTTCCTCTCCAATCTTCTTTTGCTTATAACTTTCTCGTTTGAACTCCAATTTGAACGATTCAAATTGTGTTAGAATCGTCTTTCCGAACTCTACAAAATAGTAACTCTGAAACGCTGAAAATGTTAGTACAAAAACTCTGAGTTTGTTATCATCAAAATACTTGGTTTGATTGAAGCCCTAAAGCTAACACATAAGTGAGGGTTGGCTCAACAACGCTTGCTCAATATGACTGCCATTTCAGGGGTAGGACTGGATAGATAGCTAGGGACATAGAGTGCAAGAGGGAATTCACTCCTACCCGTTTTAGGGATAGTAGAGAGGTTGTTCCCTTAAATGCTGATTCTGAGGCTTGAACAAGGGATATCTCCCTCTCATTTGGCATGGGAGGGACTCGGTTTTGTGATTGGATCACAAAAAAATGGTTCATTAGGGGATCAATGGAGACTTAAAGAACAAGAGGTAATTTCAGGGGTAAAACAGAGATTTGACCCAGCTGTTATTACGAACAACCTGTGAAGGGTTAACTTACTAATCATTGTTATATCGAGTGGACATAATATGTCTACAGTGAGGGGAGTTCAACAATAGGCTTTAGTGGAGTGACCCATTAGTTAACGAATGGGGGTTAGATCAGTCTAATGAGTTTATCCGATTAATCTTGGATTGTTGGAGCCCATGATCTATAGGTCCATGAAATCCCCCTACTAGCTCGGAAATGGATTAGCTCTAGAGTAGCGTGATAAGTTAATTTGAAACGTTCAAATTAGAATCAAACGAAATTGGAGAAAATATATTTAAATATGATTTAAATATATGAAGATGAATTTATTATAAAAAATTTTTATTTAATTGGATATTAAATTAATTAAAATTATTTAAATTGTTTAAATAATTATTTACTAATTTTATTAGAAAATTAATTTGTAAAATTAATAAATTTTTATTTTAGAAATAAAATCTGATTTTAAAATCAAAATGGATTTTGGAAATTGAAAATTACACAAAACTTGAAAATGGGTTTTTTAAAGTTCATCTTCAAAGAAGCTTACAAGAAACTCACTATCTCTTCCTTAATTTACTCCAAGCATGAGCTGTATCCCATGCATCATGCAACACATCTCTTTGCATGATAGTCTGTAATATATTGAAGTGATTGGAGTGAAAAACAGATGTGGAACCGACTGAATTTTTGCTGAAAAATTCGGATGAAGAAGGTATTCTTCAATGGGTTCTGTTCAGTGAGCTTTCTCCATATTTTCTTTGATTCCAGCTTATATTGAGTCCTACAACTTAATCTAGAGCACCAAGAGGATAGTAGGGAAGATCTTGTAGTGGTCTACACAAGGATTCGAAGGATTTTGCAGCTTGAAATGGAGATTTCATTGTTTCAGCCAAGGTATGTTCATAAAACCCATTATACTTTATTTTTAGCATGTTTCTTCTCAACCAAAATTATGAATTAGAATGTTTATGGATCCTGTTCCATTCCGCTGCGTGATGGTGTTGATCCAACACTCTAGGTATGTCGTCGTTCACGAATCATCGCTTCCCAGGGTCAGCTATTTCAAGAGTTCATTGCTCCAAATTGAGAAAAGGAAAACAAATAAAATCCCCAATTTTCTTTAGAGAAAAAGAGAAAAAAATGCCAAACAGAAATTAAGAGAAGATTTTTTTATCCAACAAAATTGAACTAATAAATCCCCAATTTTCTTTAGAGAAAAAGAGAAAAGAGATGCCAAACAGAAATTAAGAGAAGATTTTTTTATCCAACAAAATTGAACTAATATATCACAAATAGCTATTCAGCCACCACATAATAATGAAAAAAAAAAAAAGAAGTGAGATTTCACTCTGATTTTCAAAAACCCATTTTCAACAAGAAAAAAAAAACTTCATTAGAAAAAAATCCAAATACAAAGATTCAACTAGACATAAACAGAGGATTTCATACATAAAAGCAACTAAACCACAACAAAGTATCAATAAATTAAAGAAAGAAATGAAAAATCAATGAAACAAAAATGAAATTAGAAGAAAGATTACCAGAATAAAAATATTGTGCTCCATCATTATTAATCTCCTATTTCACCATAGCAAATGGCTCCTTAGAGCTCAAACCTAAGAAATCCATCTCGATTTGAGACCAAAAACCTGACAACAACAAAAAGTTTAGACAAAAAAAATGACAAAGCAAAGAAAATCTGAAACAAAGAGAATGGCAACAAAGAAAAAAAAGGAAAGGAGAAATGAACAGACAACAATAGCAACAAATTTCGGATGTCGGAACTAAAAACACGCCCTAAATTGGAATGGGCACTATACTATCGAAGTGAGAATAGAAAAAAGTAAGATCGTCCCAGCTGAAAAACTCCAAACTGAAGCACTACCATTGAAGTGAGAATTGAGAAAGGCGAGATCGTTCGAACTCGCTGCTCAAATCGAAACAACCAGCTACAAATCGAAAAAGTCGATGTTCGAATCGAAAAACCCCTCGCCGAAAAACCACTCACCAGGCTGACGAACAGAGGTTGGTTGTACGGTTGTCGGCGATAGGGAGATGGAAAGTCAACTGCTGCAAAGAGAGGGTTTTGGAGGGGGGATGGGGGTTCGAGAGAAAAAAATGAGGAAGGAGGGAAGTATTCTTTACTTGTTTAAAATAATAAGTTAATTATTTTTTATATTTTATTTGATACTTTTAGTAGGAGGAAAACCAAATTTGAGAGAGAAATAAAAATGGGAGAGGGAGGGAAACAAAAAGTAAAGATTAAAAAAAAATATTATTTTTTATATTTTACTTGACACAAAAAATATATAAAGTAAGAGATTCTTATACTTGACACGAAAAACGTGTCAAGTAATGGTTCGCGCGAAAATATCCAAGAAATTCCGTCAATCTCCGCTTTTTAACTTTTTTACTTGATATTTTCTTTTCTAAAAGGTCATTACTTGAAGCTTTTTTCCAAAGAAATGTTAAGTAATTCAAAATTACAAGTATCAAGTAATGTAGATTTTGTAGTAGTGATTGTTCATTAAAGGGATCGATTATACTTAAGGAGTTAGATGTAACTATAGGGGCAAAACGATACTTTTAGCCTAGTTGTATTTATGAGCAATTTATGAAGGGTCATCATATTTTTGACTGCTTATATCTAAGGGACACAGAAATATATGTGTAGTGCGAAGAGTGCAGTGAATAATTAAGCTTCAAGCTACAGGTTTATGAGATTCCCTCTGTAGCTTAATAAAAACTAATGAGAATCAATTTTCGGATTAATTTGAATTGTTCAGATTAATTGGGGGAACTAATTATATGTGACATAATTAATTTAATTTAATTATGTATTATATAATTACTATAATGTATTCGATACATTATAATATAAAGTTTATTTGAAAGGGAATAAATATTTGAATAGGATTCAAATATTAATTATGTGAATTGGATTCATATAATTAAATTTAATATAAATGAGATTTATATTAAAAGTCATTAGTGAGAGAGAATTTAAACAATAGGTTATGTTATATTTGATACAGTAAAGAAACTATAGTTTATATGTTATATCTGATATAACATATAATTTAATATATATTATATTATAAGATAGTTATCATATAAATATTTATTATTTGATTTATTAAAATAAATAAATTTAATTTAATTTAATTTTAAAATATCATTTTTGGGAGGGAGTTGTAACTTCCTCTCCCTCTTTCTCTCTGAATGGTGATAGTCGGGTAGTTTTGTTTTTGGTCTTCTTTCTCTTGTGTGTTTACACAGTAAGAAGACAGAGAAGAACAAGATAGTGTTGAGATTTCTTCCCCATCATTATTCTTCTCTTCCTCTCATCTCTCTCAAAATCCCTCTCTTCCAAAATAGCCAGAGCCTACAAAACTTCTAGATTCTCACCCAGATAGTACTGAGGTAGCTTTCGTGGTGGTGTTTGTTCCATTCGAGGGATTTTCATTGAAGATCTATCTTCAAAGGTATGGGTTTTCTAAACTTATTTTTCTTCTGTAAAATTCTCTAAGCATGCTGTAATTATATTTTAAATGCATAATTGTTCTGCATGCTTCTGTAGAATTCTTATTCTGTAAATTTTGGGATTTGGGTCTGATCCCCATTTTCGCTCACGAACCTTGACCAGTTCCATCAGTTGCAAGTGTTGTAAAGTGCTATAAATGATCTGATCTTGATTATTTATTGAGAGACATGTGAGTAGGGGTATTTTATACAAACGAGTTTGTATAAGACTGGACCATGAAATGAATAATCTCATTATATAACACCGTTAATAATAGAGACTTACATTTCACTAGGATAACCATAGGTGACATGACATGAATCTTGAGTGAGTTGTGAACTCCTGCCTATGAAGGTGGTCCTTTGATTTGTATGGGTGAGAGTGGCCAGATCACCGACTTAAAAAACCTACCATTTTGAGGATTCGTCTGATTAGATAGCTAGGAACACAGCTACACAAGATAGAATTCACTCATTTCATAATGTCGGATAAGTAGATAAATTGCTCTCTTAAGTTGATTTTGGGGCTTGAACAATGTGGCGACACACCCTCCCTTGGTCCAAGAGGGGTTTGGTCATAGTTGGATTATGACTTATAGTTCATTGGAGGGATCGATGATACTTAAGAAGTTAAATGTAACTATAGGGGTAAAACAATAATTTTGGCCCAGCTGTAATTACGAGCAATTTTTGAAGGGTCATCTCCCTTTATATCCAATGGACACATAAATATATCTGTAGTGTGAAGAGTGTAGTTATTGGTCCTTAGTGGAGTGATCAACAGTTAATGGATGTTGAATAATTTAATTAAAGGGGTTTAACTAATTATTCAAGTACCATTGGAACTTCATTCTACAGGTCCATAAGGCCTCCTCTATACCTCAATAGGGATCATTGAGAATTAATTTTGGATTAATTTGAATTATTTAATTTAATTGAGAAAATTAATTATATATGATATAATTAATAAGTATTTGATATATTATAATATAAAGTTGATTTTGAGAAGAATTAAATATTTGAATATGATTCAAATACTAATTATGTGGATGAGATTCATATAATTAAATCTAGTATAAATGTAATTTATACTAAATACCATAAATGATTGAGAGAAATTAAGACTATAAGTTATATTGTATTTGATATAATATAACAACTATAGGTTATGTATTATATTTGATATAACATATAGTTATATATACATATAACAATGTTTTAATTATTATTATTATTATTATTATTTTAATATATAGATAGATAGATAGATAGAATTATTATTTAAATTAAATTTATTTTTAATTAAAATTTCAAAATTAAAGGGAGGGAGTTACAACTTCTCCCCTTAATTGTCTGTTAGGAGGTGTTTGATGGTGGTGAAACTTAAAACCGGTGGGTTTGAAACCCACTGTTTTACTCCCTCATTTATTTCCCACGTTTCACTCCCCATTTGCAGGTGCATTCTTCAGTCCCCCTCTCTCTTTTTCTTCTCTCTTTCTCATTTCTCTTTCTTATGCCGTTTGGTTTCTCTCTTCGTCTGATCTCTTTGTTCTCCCTCCGGCTGGAATGGGATGATAGTCTCTTTGTTTCTCCGACTGGAATGGTTGTATCTCTCTTCATCTCTTTGTCTCTACTTTGGTTCCTTCGTGTATATTTTTGTTTCTCGATACATTTTCTTTGTTTCTCTGATTCGATTGGATTTTTTGGTTCTCTGTATTTCTATTCTTCAATTTCGAACGATTTTGTTGTAGATTTAACGATATTTCGATTTTTTTTTAATTTTTATAGTAGATCTAGATTTTTTTTGTTCAAACCCACTTTTTTTTTTTTTTTTTTTTTTTTTTTTTTGCGATTACCTTGTTCTTACTGACGATTAGTGTTAAATCCGTCTTGATTTTCTCATGCATGTTTGATATTATTTTTTTTTTCCAATTCCTATTGTCCAACGAAAACCTTGATGTTTTTTTTTTTTTTTTTTTTATCTATTTATATGTTATTTGCTTAATAATTATAGAAAGATAGAACAACAACCAGCAAATGTTAGACACTACATTCGGCAATTAACGTTCTTCCATCTCATTTACGAGAGTGACTTGGCGTGTCGTGAGAGTACTTGGAGGATAGAAGGACGTTCATGATTTTATGCAACATGATTAAAACGACGAGATGTTTGGAGCTAGGTAGACGTGTTGGTATTGAAGAGATAGTGGAAATGTTCCTACATATTCTTGCATATGATGTGAAGAATAGAGTTATACAAACATATTTTTCGAGATCTGGCGAGACGGTTTCGAGATATTTCAATGCAGTTCTTAGAGTAGTAATACAAGTACACATAATGTTGTTGAAAACCCCCGAACTATACAAGTGCATGTACCGATGGACGATGGAAATGGTTTAAGGTAGAAAAAAGTTCTAGTACCGTTCTATAAATGCATCCGAAATAAATTGTACTGACATCTTCTCGAATTTTCATGATTAAACAATTTGAACAGAATTGCTTGGGGCATTGGATGACACGTATATGAAAGTGAATGTCAGTATCGTAGATCGACCACAATATAGGACAAGGAAGGGGGAAATTGCCACAAACGTTCTTGCGGTGTGTGAGCAAAACGAAGAATTCATCTTCGTTATGCCAGGCTGGGAGGGCTCGACCACCGAATCTAGGATCCTAAGGGATGCAGTTGCATGACCTTGCGAATTGAGGGTTCCAAAAGGGTATAAAAATCACGACATAAGCAACATTCAGTTACTCCATGAAATAGACATGTATTACAATCCCGAAAATGGTACAGGGTACTACTATCTGTGCGATGCTGGCTACCCTAATGCTGAAGGATTTTTGGCTCCATATAGAGGGGAGCGCTACCATATCTTAAACTGGCGTGAAGCGGGCAGCGCACCAACAACACTGAGAGAATTTTTCAACATGAAGCATTCATTAACAAGAAATATTATCGAGCGAGCATTCAGACTTCTGAAGGGCCGATGGGTAATTCTTAGGGGTAATTCCTACTACCCGGTACAATTCCAATGTCGAACGATAACTGCGTGTTACCTGATTCACAACTTAATCACACGAGAGATGGGAATCGATGCTTCACTTGATGATTCGCTGTACGAGAATCATGTGTCTGCTATTACGGAGGGAGAGAATATTGAATTTAATTAGACCGTGGATGAATGGACCAAATTTAGAGATGATTTGGCTGTCGAAATGTTTTCCCAATGGCAAAGATCGTTATTATTTTTTTTTAAGAAAGACATATTATCTATCTGTTGAACAATATTCCTATGCTTCATTTATTTCGTGGACATTTTTAATTCGACTATTTCAATCCACGGTTTTAGTTTTTTATTTCATAACATGCCGCACAAAGCTGTTTAATTTTCAGTAATGTCTTTACGATATGCATGGATGAATTAGAATGGCAGGCGATGGAAAACAATCGAAACATACATGGACAAAAGTCAAGGACGCTGGGTTGGTCAATGCCCAAACCTCTTTGGTGGAGTCCGGTTGGAAGTCTGACAATGGGACCTTCCAACCGGGATATCTACAACTTGGAATGCATACTGGAGGAGAAGTTTCCAGGGTGTGGCCTAAACCAGAATACTATCGAATGTAAGATTAGAAATCTGAAGAAACAATATTTGACGGTAACAGAGATGTCAAATCAATCAGGGTTCAGATGGAACGAGGAGTTTAAGTGCGTTCAGGTGGAGAGGGAGATATTTGACGTCTGGGTTTCAGTAAGTTTTTAAAATATTAAACAATGTACACCAAACCTGTTTTTGTATAATTTCTAATATCGTTCCCATATACGAATGTAGAGTCATCTTAACGCGAAGAGTTTGTGGAACAAGCCATTCCCCCATTATGATGAAATATCAGGTGTGTTTGGGAAGGATAGGGCAACCGGACACTATTGCAAGCCACTAAGGGTGATGGCATCAAATTTGTTCCGAGAAATGGAAGATGAGATTCGACTAGGGTCACAAGAATACCCTACTCCTGATAATGAACGAACCCAACTGCCTGAGGATGTAATGGAAGAAGACTAAAGAGATATGTCCACGAAGAGAGCAAGTGTACCAGATATTTCTATCGGTAGAGTGGGCGTATAATCGGAGATATCTAGAGGGAGTAAGAGGAAACGACTCATCTTTCAGAATGAAATGATCGAGATCATGTGATCAACTGCTAATATGCAGTCAGCGAACATGGACAGACTCGTTGCATGGCAAGTTGAGAAATATGAGTTGGAATTTGGGCATCGAAATGAGGTAGTTCAGGCCATATTTGGTATTGAAGGGCTCATTGAGGATGATAGATGTAATCTGATTGATATCATTGGCACAGACGTACAAAAAACAAACCTCTTCCTAGCTGTACCAGCAGAAAAACGACTAGACTAACCACCTAATATTTCAACCCCAAAAAACATATCTTTTGTGAATTTTTTGTGATTTTTTTGGGAAACGGCCACATGTTTGGTCGGTTCAAATTATTTTGTGATCTTCTGAAAAATGTTACTGTACTACATCACATTCTCATCATCATAATCAAATGAAAGGTAATTATCCAATGTACAATTTCAATTCAGAATACACGATTCATATTATATAAAAATAATCTGTATGATATGTGAAATAATAATGTTAAGTTAGCAAGATTCAATATATATACATATAATATACCAATTCATTAGTAATTGGGATAATTACTTTCAATATATATATACATACATTCAATATATATACATACAATATACAATATACCAATTAATTGAGCAACAATTGAAATGTATTTTGTTGATATATTTTATAGATTGAAGAGAATTAGAATTATTACAATTTTTGAAAAGAATATATAAAAATTAATCTATTATGTTCTATAAATTGAGAAAAAAAATTGAGATTGTCCAATTTATATCATAAATGATTTAAGAAAATACATGTATATTTTAAAATCAATCAACAATAGCAAAAGATAAAACTAAAAAAAATGAAATAAATGAAATAAAAAAAATAAACAGAAAAAAAATAGAACTAATCTCATTTACAAAAAACTACATCCGATCCCCCAACTCAACTCAATTCAACTCTGCACTCAAACACAGATTTCCAAACTGAGCTGAACTCAACTCAACTCTTCACAACAAACATAGACAATAATTACCAACTCAACTCAACTCTGCAAACAAACACATACAATTTAACTCACCAGATAATTTCTCTTTCCAGATAATAATTACCAACTCAACTCAACTCTGCAAACAAACACATACAATTTAACTCACCAGATAATTTCTCTTTCCAGATAATAATTACCAACTCAACTCAACTCTCTACTTTTATCACGCACCAAATGTCCCCTCAATGAAACATGTGTGAGGAACGTTGGTTCAGTTGACATAATCTTCATCTTCTTTAGGTTTTTAGTTTTTACAGGAGAGATTGTCTCTCTGTAATTCACTGTAATCTCCTAAGAACACACAAAGAAGAAAAAAGTTTTCTTCTTCATCTCTCAAAATCCTCTCACTCTTCCCAAATACTTAGTAGAGTCCACCACTTCTGCTTATTCTCGTCCCCTAAGGAGAATACAGGAGGTTCTCTTGTGGTGGTAGCTATTTGGGTTGCTACGGATTCTTTGGAGATCTAAGTATACGTGATTGGATCGAGGAGAATACGTGAAGACTTTTTGGCTTCAAGGGTAAGTGTTACTCCTTCCCTAATTCCTTCTTCAAAGCATGTTGTAAGATTCTTTGTATAATGCATATTTTACGTTCTGTAATTTTAATTTTGTGAAAAACTAAAAATTGGGACTGATCTTGCTTCCACTACGGACCTCATGGTTTCCAACAATTCTAATATGGTTGTTGAAACCGTGTCTTTTCTTGCTGCTACAGATAATGGGTCATATCATTGATAATGCCCTCTTTTTATTTGTGCAAATTGTAGAATAATGGGTCATATCATTGACAAATGCTACAAGTTACATGGATATCCACTTGAATATAAAATTCACAAACCAAATCAGACTGGATATTCCAAGAGTGATTCTACTTTCTTTGCGAGCCTAAGTGCCAATCAAGGTTCACAGTTAATGAACATGATGCAAAGTCATCTTGGCTAAGGAGATAAGCCAATCAATAATGTTACTCATGTCTGTTTTCAAGCTTTCCCATTTAAAACAACTTATACTAATTCTTGGATTGTTGATTCTGGAGCATCCGGTCAGATATGCCATGACATAACTAAATTCATTAGTTTGTATCCTGCACATAATGTTCCCTGACCTATGTTAGATATTCTTATTTTGTTACATTAGTTGATGATTATAAAAGGTTTACTTGGATCTATTTGTTGAAATGCAAGAGTGATGTATTAAATGTTATACCTCATTTTTTTAAGTATGTTGAGACTCAGTTTTCAAAGACCATCAAGATTTTTGGATATAATAATGCACCAGAATTGAAATTTGGTACATTCTTTGCATCTACAAGTACACAACATCAGTTTTCTTGTGTTCGTACACCTCAAAAAATGCAGTAGTAGAGCGTAAACATTGTGACAGAATTAACGCATTCACAATCAAACAGACTAGATATGCATTTACCAACAAATTACAGGCATACTTTGAAACTTTAAACAACGAAGAGAATGAAATACATACTAGTTGAAGAACTCTTCTTCACAGAAATCTCGCTCTCGTCAAGTGGATTACACCTTTCACTCTCGCTGAGATTGTCCAAGTAATCGTCCACCAAATCGCTGCGTCGTCTACCCACAACAGACTCTTCAAGAACTCGGCAGCAAGGAAGACGCCACCACTTGGAACCGTCGATATTCTCGGTGTGAGAATCCAGAATGTGTGAGCTCTGTTGGATTTGGTAGAGAGAAGAAGGAAAGCACAATTATTTACCACGACCAAGCAAGTGGGAGATATGGGGTGTCTATCATATAGACGATGTTCGATCGTTTAGGTAAAGGTAGACAATCATTTAGTAAAAGGGGCAAGATCGTATAGACGATCGTTTAATAAGACGCTCGGGCGCACGAGCGTTTAGAAAGAGCTAGACGATCGTTTAGCAAATACTATGTGATCGTTTAGTAAACTGCACACGTGTATACGATCATTTAGAAACTTTGAGCAGTCGTGTAGGCTTTCAGTTTGCTATGCGATAGGCAGTATACACTACTCGTGAGTGAATGTTTGATTATTTGCAAAATGAAAACAATTTTCATTTTATCCTTTAATTATGAAAATTGAATGCAACCGCCCACTATCTCATACAGTTACAAAGAAAAAGTCGGTACAATTATCTCATAATTTTTTTTAAAAAAATAAATATAATCTTATTATATTTATAATCTATAGTTTAATATTACATCAAATGCAACATATAAACCTGTTGGGGTTGATGCCCTAAAGTCTCGTGTCCTATAGTTTGTAAACAGATTGTACGAACGCTTGTGACGTATAATATTTGATATTTTACTTCACTTCTTGTTTTTGTTCATCTGAATATTTTATTTGCTTTACCACNAACGCTTGTGACGTATAATATTTGATATTTTACTTCACTTCTTGTTTTTGTTCATCTGAATATTTTATTTGCTTTACCACAAACCAATAAACTAAAATCCCTAATTATCTTTATGTAACTTAAGCATGTATGTGGTGACATACAAGTGGATCATGTCTTAAGTGATAAACAAAATGGTCTGTAGTATATGGATATAAGAGGGAAACCTTATCTTGGTAACGTTACGGATGCGACCCGTTTTGTGGAATAGTTACAAGTGTTGTAACTTGTCACAGATGGTCTGATCCTGATCATTCATGTAGGGGACATGCGAGCAGGGGCATCCTATAAAAAGAGTTTGTATAAGACCTGGCCACGAAGTGTTAATGTCTCGTTATATAACACCGTTCATGACAGAGACTTCACTTCATTAAGATAACCATAGGTACCATAACCTCAATCCTAAGTGAGTTGGGAACTCTTGCCATTGAGAGCAGTCCTTTGATTTGCATGGATGCGAGTGGCCAAGCACTGACTCAAACCTACCACTTTGGGATTCGTCTGATTTGGGAGCTGGGAACTCAGCTACACAAGATGGAATTCACTTCTTCCCCGAAGTAGGGGAAAGTAGATAGATAGCTCCATTAAGGATTGATTCCAAGGCTTGAACGATATGGCACCACACCCCTTTCATGACCCGAGAGGTGTTCACACATAGTTCGACTATGTTATATTGTTCATTAGAGGGATCAATGGTACTTAAGAAGTGAGATGTAACTATAGGGACAAAATGATAAATTGGTCCAATTGTACTGACGAGCATATGTGAAAGGTTATCGTAGTCATGATTGGTTATATCCGATTGACACAAAAATATATCTGTGGTAAGAAGAGTTCAGCTGCCGGTTTTTAGTGGAATGCCTGGCAGTTAACAGATGGTGGATTTCGTGACTAAAGAGTTCAATCAGCTATTCACGTACTGTTGGAGCTTCAAGTCATAGGTCCATAAGGTCCCCTTGGTAGCTTGAATAAAAGTTGAGAATAAGTTTTTGGGTCAATTTGAAATGTTCAAATTGACAAGAGGGAGTTCGATTATATATGATATAATTGAACTAGTTAATTATATATGATATGATTGACTAAATGTATGAGATACATTATTTTGAAGGAAATTAGATATAAATATGATTTATATCAAGTAGAGGAGAAAACACTATAGTTGATATATGATATCAAACTATAGGTTAAGAATATAATATGATTATATTCATTATTTAATTAATTAGGCGGTTATGAGATAATTGGCCAAAGTTTTCTCCGGATTCATGTGAAAGTGGAAAGTTCGATTCAATTCTTGTAACTGAAGAATAAAATGAAAATAGTTTTCATTTTGCAAGAGATTCGAAAATTCACTCACGGTGTAAAAGCTTTTGAACACTTAGTGTTGAGAGCCTGTACGATAGCGATTGCCTTCCTAAACGATCACACATCCACGTAACTATATGATCGCCCGCGATTTCTTAAATGACCGCTTACGTTTGCTAGACGATTTCTTAGCGTGCCGAGCGTAACTAAACAATCGTTTACCTTTTGATAGACGATCACTTAGCTATACCTACACGATCGTGTACTCTGCTCTAAACAATGAAGCACATCCGACTATACGATAGTCTTCCTTTTTCTCCCACTTGCTTGTTTGTAGTAGATGATCACTTTTCCTCCTCTCCTCTACCAATTCCATCAAAGTCCACCCTTTAGATTCTCACTCTGAGAATACTGAGAGCTTCGAGTGGTGGTGTCGTCCCTGGTTGCATGTTGTTCGTGCACTGCTGATCGTGTAGATGACCGTGGTGGTGCTAGGCGATTACTTGCTGGACGAGAAAGAGTGAGAGGAGTTCGCCCACGTTGGACCGAGTTCTTGTAAAAACTGTCTTCAACTAGTAAGTCTCTCGATATTTTGTATTTATCTTTTAAAAGCATGCCAGTAATTAGTGTTTTCAATGCATATTTGTATGTTAGAATGTATGTGTGGAAATTCTGTCATAATGAAATTGGAAAGATCCGCTTCCGCTCATAGGCACTCTTGTATAAGAATTCCTTCAAAACCACAGTCTTTTTCTACTCTACTAGATATAAATCATATTTATATCATTTTCCTCCAATTAATGTATCTCATACATGATGTCAACTATATCATATATAATTGACCAGTTCAATCATATCATATATAATCAAACTTCCTCTTGTCAATTTGAACACTTCAAACTACCCCAAAAATTGATTTTCAACTTGAATCCATTTAGCTACTAAGGGGACCTTATGGACCTATGGCTCGAAGCTCCAACGGTACGTGAATAGCTGATTAAACTCTTTAGCCACGAGATCCACCATCCATTAACTGCCAAACATTCTAATAAAGACCGACAGCTACACTCTTCTCACCACAGATATATTTCTATCTCCATCAGATATAATCAATCAACAGTATGATAATCCTTCACAGATGCTCGTAAATACAGTTGTGCCAATTTACCATTTTGTCCCTGTAGTTATATATAACTCCTTAAGTACCACTGGTCCCTTTAATGAACAATACAACATAGTCCTACTATGTGTGGACACCACTCGGGCCATGAGAAGGTGTGTGGCACCACATCGTTCAAGCCCCGAAATCAGCCCTTAAGAGAGCAATCTATCTACATACCTCTACTTGGGGAATGAGTAAATTCCATCGTGTAGCTGAGTTCCCAGCTCCTAAATCAGACGAATCCCCAAAGTGGTAGATTTAAGTCGGCAATCTGGCCACTCACACCCATGCAAATCAAAGGATCGCCCTTAAAGGCAGGAGTTCCTAACTCATTCAGGATTGAGATAATGTTACCTATGGTCATCCTAGGATGCCCCCGCTCGCATGTATCCACATGAATGATCAGGATCAGACCATCTGTAGTAAGTCACAATACTTGTAACTATTTTACAAAGCAGGTCACATCCGTAGTGTTACCAGGATAAGGTTTCTCTCCTATATCCATATCCTGCAGACCATTTTGGTTATCACTTAAGATATGATCCACCTGTATGTCTCCACATACATGCTTAAGTTACAAACGACAACCAGGGATCTTAGTTTATTGGTTTGTGGTAAAACAATTAAAACATGCAATGTTCCATAGAAAAAAGTGAAGAAAATATCATATATTATTACATCACAAGCGTTTGTTCAAAACCGTGTTTACAAACTACAGGCCCAATGAGAGTTTAGGGCATCATCCCCAATAATCTCCCACTTATCCTAAAGCGAGTGGGGTGTACAAACAACTAGTACAAAACAATAAACTAGGGCACTAAGGCCCAATACAAAAATATCTCCCAGTTGCCCTAGTCCAACCACGGGAGGTCCTGTAGACCCATGCTCTGAAGGTGACCCTAAAAAACCTGTAGTCGTGAAAGCCTTCATAAATGAATCAGTAACATTGTGCTCTGAAGCGATCTTCATGACTGTCATATCCCCTCGATGCACTATCTTGCGGATGAGATGATACTTTCGCTTTATATGTTTGTCACGCTTGTGACTCTTGGGCTCCCTGGAGTTCGCCACAGCACCACTATTATCACAATAGAGGGTGAACGGCCTAGACATGTTTGGAAAAACTTCCAGATCTGTCAGGAACTTCCTGAGCCTAACGACCTCCTTAGCAACTTCACAAGTCGTTACGTACTCCGCCTCCATTATGGAATCGGCGATGCACCTCTCTTAGTGCTTCGCTACATTACTTCTCATTTGTTAAGAGTAAAAACTAACCCTGAAATGGACTTCTGAGAGTCCTTATCAGTCTGAAAGTCAAAATCCGTGTATCCAGTAAGGATCAAATCCCTAGTTCAATACACGAGCATGTAGTCCTTTGTTCTACGAAGATACTTGAGAATGTTCTTGACTGCCATCCAGTGACCCTATTCTGGATTAGACTGATACCTACTGACTATTCCCATAGCATAGCAGATGTCTGGTCTAGTCCAGAGCATCACATGCATCAAACTGCCAACGTAAAATGCATATGGGACCCGTCTTATCTCCTCAACTTCTTGAGGCGTCTTAGGACACATTTCCTTAAACAAAGTAACCCCATGCCTAAATAGCAGTAGGCCCCTTTTGGAGTTCTGCTTTGAGTACTTGAGCAACATCTTGTCAATTTACGATGCTTAAAATAACGGTAGCAGTTTGGTCTTACGATCCCAAAATATCTATATACCAAAAACAAACTGAGCCTCTCCCAAATCTTTCATTTGGAATTGAGACGCTAGCTAGTTCTTAACTGCAGTCAGTAGTCCTACATCATTCCCAATGAGTAGGATAGCGTCTACATACAATATTAGGAAAACTACTGAACTGTTGATGTTTTCTTGTAGACACAAGGCTCATCAACGTTTTGGTCAAAGCAGTATGATTTGATCGCAGTATTAAATCGAACGTTCCAAGATCGAGACGCCTGTTTCAGCCCATAGATGGACCAATTCACTTTGCAAACTTTTTGCTCTTAACCTTGGGCAATGAATCCATCGGGCTGCACCATATAAATGGTCTCCTTAAGATGACCATTCAGAAAGACAGTCTTGATGTCCATTTGTCAAATCTCATAATCATAATAAACGACAATGGACAGGAGGATGCAGATCGACTTCAATATGGCAACAGGTGAGAAAGTCTCCTCAAAGTCGACTCCTTCCACCTAGATATAACCTTTTACCAAGTCTTGAAGGTTTACACCTTTCCATCGGCACCCTGTTTCCTCTTTAGATCCATTTACAACCTATAGGTCTTCTCCATTAGGCTGAACTACAAGATCTCATATTGAGTTGAAGTACATCGACTCCATCTCGAGATCCATTCATCCTGTCAACATCCTCCATTTCCTTCTAATAAGATAACGGATCCTCAACGTCACCATCGGCTACCATAGCTAGGATTTTCGTGAAACCCATATAGCGAACAGGTGGGTTCATAACCCTCCCACTAAGTCGAGGTGCCCTAAACTCTTGAGGTGGAACCGACCTACCAGATGAACTATTATCAACAACTCTTGCGGATGAAGTAGGCCCTTCAACAACTCTTGTTGAAGTTTTAGTAGTTTCGTTGGAAAGCTCACGTAACATGATCTTACTACATGGACTGTGCTCCCTAATATGATCTTCCTCCAAAAATGTAGCATTCATAGAAACAAACACTCTGTTTTCCGTTGGATTATAAAGGTAACCCCCTCGTGTACCTTTGGGGTAGCCTATAAAGAGGCACAACTTCGACCGTGGTTCCAATTTCTTTGGATTAGCCTCAAGCACATGTGCTGGCCAACCCCATATGCGGAAGTGACATAAATTAGCTTTATGCCCGTTCTAAAACTCCAGAGGTGTTCTCGCAACACTCTTGAAAAGAACATAGTTTAGTATATACACTGCAGTCTCCACTGAAAAACCCTAAAACGAGTCCGGTAAGGAAGCATAACTCATCATCGACCAAACCATGTCCAACAAGGTTCTGTTTCTCCTCTCTGCTACACCATTCTGCTGAGGTGTACCCGACGCTGAGTGTTGGGCAACGATTCCATGTTCTATAAAATAGTCTTGGAACCCCGAATCCAAAAACTCTCCCCCTCGATCCAATCGAAGTGTCTTAATCCGTCTATCCAATGCATTTTCAACTTCAGCCTTGAACTCTCTGAACTTTTCAAAGGATTCAGACTTCCGTTGCATCAAATAAACATACCTATACCTAGAGTAATCATCAGTAAATGTGATGAAATACTCATAGCCTCCTCTGGTTCACACAATCATCGAGCCACAGAGGTTAGAGTGCACTAACTCTAGAGGCTCTTTGGCTCGATAACCTTTTCCAATAAAAGGTCTTTTAGTCATCTTATCCTCAAGGAAAGATTTTGCACACCGGTAAAGAATTTTCCACTAACTCACTTAGAAGTTCATTCTTCATCAATCTCTCAATCCTATTGAGATTGATGTGTCCTAATCGAAGGTGCCAAAGTTGGGCATTTTCTTTTGGAGAAACCCGTTGACGTTTATTTTGAGTTACGATAGTTTTAAACATCTCTATGTTATGGAGAGAACTCATTGCTAATGGCCTTAGCACATACAAGTTATTTTCCATATATGTTGTATAGATTTCTACTCCATCTTTATGAATAAACAATTTATTCAATTTAAATTCAAGAGTATATTTACACTGCAACAAGAACTTTACAGAAATTAAGTTTCTTTTCAACTCAGGAACTACAAATACATCCTGTTAAACAAGAAATTTCTTTTGTAAAGTCAACTAGATCCCTCCCACTACCACAACTGAGACAACGTGCTCGATGCCTACTCACATCATCATCTCACCAGCCTCCAGCTGCCGTCAGGATCTAATCCCTTGAAAAGAAGAACAAACATGATTAGTGGCACCTGAATCAATAATCCAGGCAGAATCATCATTCTCCACTAAACAAGTTTCTAATACCAGTAAATCATATTTACCTTGTTTCTCCTTGGCCTTAGCCTTGCCTTGTTCTTCTCCTTGATCCAGTGAGGACAATTCCTCTTCTAGTGCTCATCCTGGTTACAATGGAAACACTTTCTTTTGTCTCCGGGTGCTGGTTGCCTTCCTTGCTTGGCGATAGGCGGTGGGTTAGGAGCGTCTTCCCCTTCTCCTTACCACCCTTCTTCTTCTTCCACTTTCCAGTGTTACAAGTAGAAGGTGCAAACTTAGTTCCTGAGGTCGAACCTCGATGGAACTTCTTTAAAGACGAGGCAATATTTGCATCACCAACCCTCTTCTCCTTACTTTTCAGTGGGGATTGGAAAGTTTGCAACTCATTGAGAAGAGTTGTAAGGGAGTCCACTTTGTTCAGAATCGCATTACTGACAAAGTGTAGGAAGCTATCCGGCAACGAATGCAAGATAATGCTAACTTGGCTGCCCTCATCAATCCTAAACCTATTCATCTCTGCCACATTGAAGTGGACCATCATATTAAGCACATGTTCATGAACAGAGGTGCCTTCCTCCATTTTGGAGTTGAAGATGCATTTCAGAGCCTCGTGCTTAAGCTGTCTAGACGGTTGTCCAAACATCCCCTGTAGGGACTCCATGATCTCACGCGCTGAGACTATGGGCTCATACTTCTTGGCCAAAACGTCGTTAAGACTAGCCAAGATATGGCTCAGACCTTCTCATTCACCTGTGTTCAACGCTCATAAGCCTCTCAAACATTTCGAGTGACGTTAAGAGGTGGAATAGGAGGATTCTCCTCCGTAAGGACGAACATGAGATCATCGATGAATAAGTATTGTTGTGATGTGTGTTTCCAACTAGCGTAATTCTCGCCAGTCAGTTTGTTGGCACTAAGTAGAGCTAAAGTGGCAGTAGTCATTACTACGTTGCTGAAAACAGAATGAACTTAATAAGTCTATGCTTTAACCACATTTTAACACGAATTTTAGTTTTAGCAAAATAGTTTCCAAGTACCCTAAGTGAAAAAGACTTCTATTTCACAATGATGCCCCAACGAGGCAGGAAAAACGGCACCGGTGGGGTGATCAGATGCCCCATCACTAGGATGAGACACTCTCAAACATTAGGCAGAAACAACTCTTGTAACTTCACCTAACAGTCACTATTCATTCGGTCCAAAACTGTTAACTCTTAACAATTTTGCGTAAGTGTAACCCCTCGTTTTCGACCCTAAAGTCCCGCCCTAATGTGTCCACTGTAGAGAAAAAGCAAATTAGAACAAGAGACTAAATGACCTTATGCTATACAGGAGATCAAATAAAGAAACATGTAAAACTATTATCCTATAGGAGGACACTCTCAAGGTGCCTCGAGGTGATGCACCGAAACATTATCCAACCTAACGAGAAAGACCGTGCGATATACTGTTGCATGTCCCGCTCCCACTTACTATGAACATTCTCTCCATCCACCTCGATATTGACCTACCCAAACACCATCCTTTATGGGAACACTCCTAGGGTGCCATGAGGCTGAGGATAGATCTCACGGTGTAGACAATAAATGGAGAAAAGCAAGAGGTTTAAATGAAGTATCAGATACCCCAAGTACTTCCCACTGAATGTTCTACCTGGGGGTTCATTAACTTAGACCATCCGACTACTGATCTTAATCTAAGTCAGTTTAATTTGCCCAAAAATAACTTTTTTCTTCGAAATTAAACAAGTTCAAGTAGTCACATTAAACTATTTAAAGGTTTGTCCTCAAATTTGCATGCATGCATCAGATCTATCTAATTCACCTTTCCAAGTAGGTTCCTAGGTAGGGGTGTTCTGTTTCCGTCACCTTAAATACCTCAACCTAGACAGAACCCGCCTTAGATAAAAGGTCCTTTATAGATAGATTTGCTATACTTTAACCTTTTATTAGTCAATTTAATCCTATTAAACTAATTAAAAAATTAAAGCCTAGGTTACTGATCTCATTAGAACCGTGATCTTAGGTCTATCTCCACCAAGTTTTAAAACACTTTTAAAACCACGATTCAAACCTAAGTTCACATGCATGTCTTTCTTATAGATTTTAGTTATAATTTCCTTATAACTCTTATAAAAATAACAACTAAAACCATACACATTGCCACACAACTAGATATTTATAACACTTATAAATTTAACCTATGTGTCATGCTTCATGCAATGTCCATTCATTACTATACATAACTTTTATATATAGGGAATGAACCAAGAAAGCATGCTTTCATACACCCTTATATTATAACACTTATAATATAAAGATGATGCATGTCTATACTTAATGCATGCATAAATATAACTCTTATATTATATGATGCATGAGCATGCTCTTATGTAATTTAAATCATGCTTCTCTAAATCATAACACTTACAATAAAGAGATGATGCATGACCAATGCATAATCTAAAGTGGGATTTCTTCTAGATGATATACCATATGACATATAAATAAACATACAACCTATGTACATTCACAAAAATTAATGGACTGGGATGAACTTCCTCAAAATCGGAAATAAAAATTCTATCTATTACATATTCCATCGAGCAAACCGGTTCATAGGAGAACCAGGTCTTGAACTGCCCAGACGAAGCTCCCATCGTCTAGTAAATGCGGCCGGGTATACACGATCATTTAGCTATGATCGAGTACCAATGACTATGCGATGAAACATGAGGTATTCGATCGTTTAGCGCACAAGACAAAACACGCAAGTCTATACAATCGTTTAGACGACTACATTGTTGTGAAGCACGATGTAGATGCTGACATATTAAGCGCTCAGTAAATTTTTTACTCTACAATCATGTAGCCAAGAACTAAGCGATGAAGATTGCTGAGCTACATGATCTTCTAGTGCGTGCGCGTCAACTTGCTCCCGAGTATCCGATACTTAACGATCGTTTACCCCATCATTTACACGATCTGACCAATGCTTGGTCGTCTTCATCCTCAAAAAATAGCAACTCCTTGCCTTGAAACTTTATCATGAACGACTCACAGATACTCAAATAATTTGAAATTACAGACTCGATAGCAAGTTAATACACCCAAAAACACAGGGGCCCTTATAATTAACTTTAAATGTAAAAGAATTTAAACAACCAGAGGCTTCATCCCAGAAAACTCCATTGATCCACATCCAAAAAAACATGTTTAATGCTTAAACAGAATGTAGACATGCTTTACCCACCGAGAAAGAAATGTTAGTCTTTGCATCAATAAATTTGAAATATGAGAACCTGTCTCTGATACCAATTGAAGGAACTCTTATCAAAGAGTACCTCTGAGCGGAAGCAAGATCATTCTAAACTCATAGTGATAGAATTAACACATTCACAATCAAACAGACTAGATATGTATTTACCAAAAAATTACAGGCATGCTTTGAAACTTTAAACAGCGAAGAGAACGAGATACATACCAGTTGAAGAACTCTTCTTCATAGAAATTTCGCTCTCGTCCAGCGGACAACATCTTTCGCTTTTGCTGAGATCGTCTAAGCAATCGTCCACCAAATCGCTGCGTCATCTACCCACGAACAGACTCCTTAAGAACTCAGCAACAAGGAAGACACCACCACTTGGAACCCTCGATATTCTCAGTGTGAGAATCTAGGAGGTGTCGGCTCTGTTCGATTTGGTAGAGGGAAGAAGAAAAGCACAATCGTTTACCACGACCAAGCAAGTGGGAGATAACAAGTGTCTATCATATAGACGATGCTTGATCGTTTAGGTAAAGGTAGACGATCGTTTAGTAAAAGGGGTGAGATCGTATAGACGATCGTTTAGTAAGACACTTGGGCACGTGATCGTTTAGAAAGAGCTAGACGATCATTTAGCAAATCCTATGCGATTGTTTAGTAAAAATTGCATGCGTGTATACAATCGTTTAGATACTTTGACCTGTCGTGTAGGCTCTCGATTTGCTATGCGATAGGCAGTATACACTACCCATGAGTGAACGGCTGATTATTTGCAAAATGAAAACAATTTTCATTTTATCCTTTAGTTACGAAAACTGAATGCAACCTCCCACTATCTCATACGATTACGGAGAAAAAGCAGGCACAATTATCCCATAATTGTTAAAATAAAAAATAAATATAATCTTATTATATTTATAACCTATGGTTTAATATTACATGAAATGTAACATATAACCATAGTCTTTTTCTCCTCTACTAGATATAAATCATATTTATATCATTTTTTTCCAATTAATGTATCTCATACATGATGTCAACTATATCATATATAATTGACCAGTTCAATCATATCATATATAATCGAACTCCCTCTTGTCAATTTGAACATTTCAAACTGACCCAAAAACTTATTCTCAACTTGAATCCATTGAGCTACCAAGAGGACCTTATGGACCTATAGCTCGAAGTTCCAACGGTATGTGAATAGCTGACTAAACTCTTTAGCCACGAGATCCACCATCCGTTAACTACCAGGCATTCCACTAAAGACCGACAACTGCACTTTTCTCACCACAGATATATTTTTGTGTCCATCAGATATAACCAATCAACAGTGCGATAACCCTTCACAGATGCTCGTAAGTACAGTTGGACCAATTTACCGTTTTGCCCCTGTAGTTATATCTAACTCCTTAAGTACCATTGATCCCTCTAATGAACAATACAACATAGTCTTACTATGTGTGGACACCTCTCGAGCCATGAGAAGGTGTGTGGTGTCACATCGTTCAAGCCCCGGAATCAGCCCTTAAGGGAGTAATCTATCT